>NC_080539.1:334735239-335035239 GCF_028640845.1 Ahaetulla prasina
TCCAGTAAACACGTGGTGGCATTCAACCTACCCAACAACCTGTCCATGTCCTCGGGAGCCACAGGGTCAAACTCATCCCAAACAATGTCACCAAGACCGCCCTCGAGCATCTCACCCGCATCACCGCAATCTTGGTCCAAACCCTCCCGAAGCTGACCGTTTTTATCGTATAGATAACCGTTAAACTCCCCAGCCCGCCCCTGTAAGGGGTCATCCCGCCCCCCCTGGTGTAGGAGGGAGCGGGTCACCCGAAACAGGGCGGCTGGGCGGTTATCTGCCGATGCAATGAGGGAGGAGGCGAGCTACGCCTCGCTTCCTCAATGCCACTAGGTAAGTCCTAGTATAGGACTTCACTAGTGTCCGATCAGCTTCGAACGGCTAGACCTCCAGGAACTCTCTAGGCGTCTTCTCCGCGCTTCATCCTCTCAGCTCCTCGGAGAACCAAGGAGCCGGTTGGGACCTGCGCCGGGTCAGAGGTCGCAAAGGCACGACACGGTCTAAGGCCCCGCCGCGCCCGCTCCCAGGCCGCAACAAGTTCCTCAGCCGAGCCGTGAGCCAGACCTCAGGAAATGGCCCAAGCTCCGTCCGAACCCATCCGGGTCCATCAGGCGCCTGGGGCGGAACCAACGATCGGCTCCGCCTCCCGCGGTGGTGAATGGCGGTCAGAAAGTCCAGGCGAAGAAGAGAGTGATCTGACCATGACAAAGGTTCAATGACTATTTCCTTTAAGTCCAGATCTCTCAACCACTGACTAGAGAGAAAAATCAAATCCAGAGTGCCACCCCCAATGTGAGTAGGGCCATCAACTACTTGAGTCAGGTCCAAGGCCGTCATGGAAGCCATGAACTCCCGAGCTGCCGTCGATGACGAGCCGGGAGATGGCAAGTTAAAGTCCCCATGACTAAAAGTCTGGGGGTCTCAACTGCCACCCCAGCCAGCATCTCCAGAAGCTCGGGCAGGGCGGCTGTCACGCAGCAAGGAGCCAGGTACGTGATCAGCAAACCCATCTGACACCTACGACCCCATCTCACAAAGAGGGATTCGCACCCGCAATCTGAGGTACAGTGGTCTCCTCGGCTCTAGACTCTCTCTAATCACAACCGCCACCCCCCCACCCCTACCCTGGGCCCTCGGCTGATGGAACGCACGGAAACCCAGTGGGCACATCTCAATAAGGGGCACGCCCCCTTCAGTGCCCAACCAGGTCTCCGTAATGCCCATAAGGTCCGCGGAACCCCTGTATAAGATCACAGACAAGGGGCTTTGTTCACCACGGACCGGCATTGCACAACATCAACCAAGGCCCGAGCTCTGAGGATCCTGACCATCCGGGAACGGGAAAAGTCCAGGGGTCGGAGCGCGTGATCGCTTTCAAACATCGAGCACGCGCCCCGGAACTTGATATGACCCTCGCCCGCCATGCCTGCCTCTCCCACTTACCGTGTCAATAGAACCACCCTCACAGATAGGAACACACCTCCCCTAACCTCCGAACCTGGTAGAGAAAACCGCGAGCATGTGCAGGAACTGGCCCCTACCCGACGGGTTACCCCATTACCCGCCTTACCCTCCCACCCCTTAAAATTCCTCTCTAAAACCCCACAGGCTCTTCTTTTCGCATGCCACCTCTGTGGGTCCCAAGACCCATCATGGAGGCCGGCCCTTGATAACGAGGAGGCCATTCCTGCGGCGGGGCACTGCAGGCGCAAGAGTTCACAAGCTGAGTAGCGCATAACAACTGAAGATAGACAGATAAAATATAAAATCGGCAATACAAAGGGTCCATCTCCGAGTGGCAAAAGTGTCATGATATGATGGTAATCCAAAATGAGGATGGGCTTCAGATGGAAAAACAAAGCAAAGAGGACAGTCTAGATGGCAGTCTGCCCAAGCCTCATCCAAACATCCTGAACGGGGTGGGGTACATCGGTCGTGGCACATGTCCTCCTCTGTCCCCAAGCAAGTCTCACGCCTCCCCAATAGCCCAAATAGGGCCAGTCCCAGCCATAAAGATCTCAAATGGCAAGGGGAGGCATAGCTGAATTACAGCAGTCACGAGATGGTTTCGCAGGGACAAATCAAAGATCAAAGATACCTCCGTCGCCTCCCCCAAAGTCCTCCAACATCTGCTTCCAAAAATGGCCAGAAAACTACCGTCCAGGGGGTTACCTCCATCTCCATCTCTAACACCCCCCTAGGAGATCCAACCATCCCGAAGCCAGATCTCCGAAACTTCCCCTACCAGGAGGCCAAGCCTGCCCAAATGGCTGAGCCTCCCCAGGAGGCCGGAGGATGTGAAGGGGCCAAGTTCGCAAACTGGCAACAGGGGAAAGGCCGGGAAAACCGGAAAAGCCGGAGAAACTCCAACATCGTGGAGGATGGAAAATCCAGGTCGCCCCAGATCGTGACCAAACCTCCCTGCTTGAGAGGAAGCCAACGCCCGGCTAAAATCCGCAGAACTGGAACCCAGGCTGAAACTCCAGGCCGAAAAGCCGACAGACTGACAAGCTGACTCATCGCCCACCTCCTTAAGCCTGGAAAACATGGCGCAGAGTCCACCGCTCCGCCGTCCCAGCCTCGCTCGGCAACCGCGGGTATAAAAGATCCAAGACCTCCCGCGGCTGCCAGAGAGATGATGCACCGGGCTGGGAAAGGCAGGCAGCTAAGCAGGCGGTCCAGGCGTCGCCATCCTCAGAGAACCGCCCGATCGCCGAAGGTAAATCTTCAGCGCCGCGCCATCTTGCGCACGCGCAGAGCCTCCTCCTATTTGGTATATATATATATAATATCTCAAAAGAAGAGGAATCCATTTTTCTGAAAAAAATCAGAATTAAACAATGTATTACTTATATATTAGCATATGCATCTTAGGTCTTAACCGGGATTCCAGCATAGCTTCCTCTCTCGTTAACCTCTGTTCTTTTCTTTTGTTGCCAAATATAATCAGGGCTCTGTGCATTTGAGGGGGAAAAAGGATCAGTCTTATTAGCAGACTAAGGAGATAAAAATCAAGTAAGATGAAGATCTGAATTAAAAAAATATATGCAGGCGTTAGGTAAAAGTTCTGGATATGTTATATATCATGGGTTATGCTATTTTTTTGTCCATTTGTTTTTGTTTTAACACTGACAGGCCAGGTATATAAGACTCAGAAATGTAAGAAAGTTGATTGTATATGATTGGTTAGAAAAAGAACAGACTAAAAGATCATTAAGGAATATATCAATATGTATATTAGGAAGATTAAAGCTTAAGAAGTACATGTAATTGTTATAAGTGCTTTTGTTCTGATATCTTCTATGATTGTGTAACATACAAATATTGGTAGTCTTTGTTTCCAGCATGCCTGGCAAAGTTTCTATTTTATTTAAATCATCTGAATTTTTTTTTCAGATATCTGACAGACATTTATAATTAAGGAAGGATAATACAGAATGTTACATATATATTTACAACTGAATAATGTACATACAAACCGACTAACAAACTTAAAAAATTAAAATTAGGTAGGGCAGCAAATTTATATTGGCCCAAGAAAAGCATGGATTTGTGTCACTCCTGGGTACTATATTGGAAGCCCAGAATGTGTAGGATTTCAACCTAAGCCATATAAAATTGTTTAAAATATTTAATTAGTTCTCTTTTTATTTTATAATAACTATCAAAACACATTTATAGCAGTTTTAAAACAATGATTCCATCACAACTGCAAATATATCATTTTCCTTCCTTTCTTTGGTTGTCACCCATGGGTTCTTTTTTAAAAAATATTTTATTCACAATTTTAAATATTTTTTGAATTAAAAAAATTATTGAAAAAACATTTTAAAGGTAAACAATGTGATTGATGGAGGTTGTGTCCATTATTAATCTGTTTTCTCTTGGCTAAAGGAAGTATCATACAAACAAAATGCATGTCCAATGCAGTCCTGAATAATATAATCCTAGTATCACGTTTTTTTCTACAAGTGCTCCTGATAATTCATAATGCAGAAGTTTCTATATTAGCTTTCAACTGTTCCAAATTCCTTGTCATAATCATCACCTTCATTTGGTCAAATTCTGCCCAGCTACAGCTTTCTAGTTATGATGTGCTGACAGCATAGCTTCAGTAAAACTGAATAAAAATGACCTCCAATAAACACCCAGTTTATTTGGAAAAATTTCTGATTGGATTGTGGAATGATTTTGCTCATAAGACTTAACAAACCAATGTGTTCTGTTCTGTTAAAATGAGAAATGAGATCATGAAACCCAATTTCTTCCTGCCTTTTTTTCATCTTTTTCTCTGTAGGTGGAGAGCAATTCTGTGGCAAAATCTACCCGGTTCTATCTGACTCACTGAACCGGTGACGGGAGGCACTGCCCACCCACCGGGATGTCATTACTTCCCTTTTCTTTACCTTCTGAGCATGCACAGAAGAGGTGCGCGTGTGCATAGAGCATGCTCCCATTCCCGAACCAGTAGCGAAGGTAAGTGGATTTCACCTCTGGAGCAATTATAGCAGTATTATAATTAAACCAAATAGTATCCATCCAAATAACTATACATAGTAATAACTATACATAGGAAAAAAATAGCATTTGACAAGGGCCTGTCCCAAATATTGAGAGAACAGTCAGGTTTCCAGAGCCTTCAAGAACATCATCAGAAAAGCTTTTTTTTTTTTCCCCTTCGACAACTGTGAGAGGATGGGAGGGAAAGGGAAAAAGGAGGAAAAGCAATCAGCACTTGGCACACATGGTTATATGTTTATCCCAAGTCCTGACAATGGGAGAAGAACAAAACTTGGCTGGTTGGGCTTCTCAGTTACTAAGGAAAGGACCTGAGGATGTTTGCGGATTGTGAGGAATAACAAGAGTCTTACAGTTCATTTCTCATAAGCCTTTTTCTCTAAGTTTATAACTGGCAATGAAAATATTCCTGATCGCTCATTTCTAAACAAATGTAATTAACAGGGAATATATAATAGTGCTATAATATAAAATACTATCTATGCAGATCCAAGAGAGCTTTATTATTATTTTCTCTCTTTCTCTCTCTTTCTCTCTCTTTCTGAAGTACACACACAAAACACAGTAATTCAGATTTGTGGAGGATTGTTTTAGGAAAATATTTCTAGGGACTGAGAAAATTTGTTCAGTTTTTTTTTTGAATGAGATACAATTTTTACTTTAATCCAGTCTTGATGAACTATGTCCTATTTGAAGATTCATTTGCTGAAAATAAATATCTACACTTGTGCTCAAATTTCAGAAAAGCAATTTAGTGGTCACAGCTGGAGCCCAAAGTCATCTGTAATTAAAAATCTATCAACTAAGGATTGTGAAACCAGCCCACTTTGTATTATTTTGGATTAACTGCGCAATTTGTATTTTATGATATTTTTTTTCTCAAAAAAAATATTAATTCTCCATAAGAAGATGGAATATTCACATTTATACATGAGTTATGGAAAGGAATATGTGACTTCATGAATGAAAAGTCAAAAAATCATGATAGCAGACATGACCATGTGAAGTCCTGCCTCCCTTTTAACCTGAATCACATGTATAACACGCTAAGATGTGGGGATTCAGTTGTGCAATTTTGGCCACCATCATGATATTTTGACATACACTCATAGGCTTTCCTGGATAGAATGGAAGCTGCTCTTTAGTTTCTAAGGCTAAAACCTTATGTGGTTTTGTCATGTTTCATTTTTTCCTTCATTTTTCCTCTTACCTCAGAGGAAACTTTGATTTTATGGGACTTATTTCTGTGAAGGTATGTGTAAGATTGTTAGTTGGTGATTAAAAAAAGAAAAAAAATCCTATGCCTTATAGTGAATGTGACGTTGCAGTTACATTTCTTTCAAAATTTAAACCTTAAGTGTTACTTAAATGTTCAAAAAATAAAATGAGGTTGAAGTTCCTGGAGTAAGTCAGAAGAAGGACATGTTGCAGATTATACCAGTATTAGAAAGAGTCTTTGCACAGAGATGGCATCTAAAATCAATAAGTTCAAGCAACACAACTATATTGAATGGTCGTCAACCATTGATTTAATTCACAAAATAAGGTTTGCTACATAAAGAAATGTGCAGCAAAGGCAAGAAAGTTCATTTGAGTATGAGTGGAAAAACTACTTCAACTTGAACAGCTTTTATACTTTATTGAAGTATATTTCCCTAGTCTGGATCTTGGAAAAAAGAATATTTTAATGTCATTTATTTGATGGATAGATTGATTTTGAAGCCACCTATCTCCAAAAAGAGAGGTGGCTTAGTGGCTAGAATGCTGAACTTGTCGATTGAAAGGTCAGCAGTTCCATGGTTTGAATCCTTAGTGCCGCATAATGGAGGGAGTTCCTGTTATTTGTCCCAGCTTCTGCCAAACTAGCAGTTCGAAAGCACATAAAAATGCAAGTAGAAAAATAGGGACCACCTTTGGTGGGAAGGTAACAGCATTCTGTGTGCCTTTGGCATTGAGTCATGCCGGCCACATGACCACGGAGACATCTTTGGACAGCGCTGGCTCTTCGGCTTTGAAACGGAGATGAGCACTGCCCCCTAGAGTCAGGAACGACTAGCACATATGTGCAAGGGGAACCTTTACCTTTACCTCCAAAAAGACCTTAGAAAACTTACAATATTAAACAAAATTAAACATGACAAAACCATATAAATAACATCCCTCACTCTCCAACCAACAAAAGACAGTGACTCCACAAACACCCAAACTTCAGGCCTGAGATGACAGCCAGATCTTTAGTGACTTAAAAAACATTTGAAAAGTGGGAGCTGTGTGTGTGTGTGTGTGTGTGTGTGTGTGTGTGTGTGTATGTATGTATGTATGTATGTATGTATGTATGTATGTATATCTGCTAAACAAATAATTCCCTCAACACTGTCAAACTATTTACTAAATCTGCACTACTATTAATCTTCTCATCGTTCCCATCACCAATCTCTTTCCACTTATGACTGTATGACTGTAACTTTGTTGTTGGAAATCCTTATGATTTATATTGATATATTGACCATCAATTGTGTTGTAAATGTTGTACCTTGATGAACGTATCTTTTCTTTTATGTACACTGAGAGCATAGGCACCAAGACAAATTCCTTGTGTGTCCAATCACACTTGGCCAATAAAAAATTCTATTCTATTCTATTCTATTCTATTCTATTCTATTCTATTCTATTCTATTCTATTCTATTCTATGTAATGCTATTCTAAAGACTAGGGCCTGTGACACAGAAGGTACACTTCCTCTGTGCTCTGTAGCATTTAAGTGAAGGGACCCATTCTTCCCAATCATGCAGGATGGACAAAAACAACTGGCGATAGGCAGTCCAAAAAATTGCTGCCAGAAGTCAACAGAAGCCAATGCAGGTCAGGATTACTGTTACTGTCTATGTTGCTGCATTCTGGATGAGCTGTAATTTCCAGATGGTCTTTGGGGTAGACCCAGTGGTGGGATTCAGCCGGTTCGCACCACTTCGGGAGAACCGGTTGTTAACTTTCTGATCAGTTTGGCAAACTGGTTGTTGGAAGAAATCATTAGGGCAGAGAACCGGTTGTTAAATTACTTGAATCCCACCACTGGGTAGACCCATGCAGAACACATTGCAATAGTCCAAAACTGAGGTTGCTAAGGAATGAGAGGCCATCTGAAGGGCATCCCAGAAGAGAATAGGGTGGGTGGGTGGGTGGGTCTTCAAGTAGTAATTGCAAATGTAGAAGGTCAACTTAGAGCAAATGCAAGGAATTTTATCTACCAACGTTTCTTACTGAAGGCCTGTAGATACATTTGGCACTCAGCAACCTCCAGCAGGGAATGGATCACCCTAAATAGGGCCACAAGACAGCTATTGACCTTATTTTGTTGTGGCTGTCTCTTTACTGCTTGACAACTAGCCTACATACTGGAAGGGGAGTAAGAAAAATAACAGACAATGTGTGGTATATTGGAATAATGCTGACAGGCAAATATCTAGATTAGGAATGGATGCTTATTAACCCTTCTACCAACCATCATTTACACTAATCTTTTCTCCAAGCTATTTGGAATTAAACTACTGTGAGGAAAAAGGCTTTTGGAGAAAATATTCATTGGGAAAAAGAAAGGAAATGTTTAAATAGTTGTGAGTTCTTTGCAAGGCTGTTTTTTTCCTCAAATTCATTCTAAGCTCTCCATAATTCTTTATAATTTTTTCACCCGTGTTTGCATCTACATATTGTGCACTTTGCACATGATGTAAGTTTTTTTAGCAAGGAAAATTTTCTTATCACTTTGTTCACATCCTCTCTGCATATTTCTAGTTTCCCTTTCCCTAGTAGGAGAAATACAGAATCTGAAGGACACTTCTGATCCCCATAAAAATTTAAACTTTTGGAGCAGAGATTCTGTAGTGTGTGTGTGAGTATCAATGGAGAAATCCAAATTTTTTTACTACCGGTTCTGTGGGCATGGTGAGGCTTGGTGGGTGTGGCTTGGTGGCCGTGGCAGGGGAAGGATACTGCAAAATTTCCATTCCCACCCCACTCTAGGGGAAGGATACTACAAAATCTCCTTTCTCTCGCCACTCCTGGGGGAAGGATATTGCAAAATCTCCATTTCCACCTCAGAAGTGGTATTTACCAGTTCTCCAAACTGCTCAAAATTTCCGTTACCGGTTCTCCAGAACACATATGAAGATATCAGAACCTGCTGGATTTCACCCCTGGTGAGCATGTATGTGTGTTCACTTACTGTATATGTGTTTATATTAACATAGAATAAGCCCAAGTAGTAAGTGGAAACCAGATATTACCTTGGGCTCAGTATTCAACTTTACAGTCAACTATGAAATGACAAAAGACTCATTTGTACAAGTTACTTTGACATGCACAAGAAAAGTCTCTTCTGGATGTATAGAGAGCCTAGTCTTGAGAATTACGTGCTGATTTTGGTGCTTGAGGTACCAGTGCATTTCTTGGCACCTGTTAAATTCCCTGCCTGACATGACTTTAAGATTTTTTAAAATTAAAATAATTAAACACATATATGGAAAGCTGTTATGTTTCCAAACAAATACATCAGCCTTTAGTACGATTTCATTAGGCTGCATAGAACCAATATGGTTTTACTGGGAAGTTTCACATCCTTCCATGCCAGCCATCCAATTCCAAATGGGTCCAGCAGCCCAAATAATGACCTATTCAGAATTTAGCCTGCAGATAACCTTCTTCTCTATCCAGTTGTTCCAAAATGTGCTGCTTGTGCCAGTCCTGACATCCATGTCACAACATCAGCATCTATGCTGTCCTTCATGAAGCAGCTCTGTGCTGCTCTGCGCTGGCAGATAAAGCTTTTCATTACTGCTCTGATCCTTAAGTTAGACAAGCAGAAGTATTTGGCTTCGAGGAGAATTTTGCTCCATCAAGATCAATGTTTTAAATGCTTGGGCTTAACTAGGTTGTGAATTGCATCCTGAGACTTTTGTTGCCTTGTCATTATATGGAGAGCTTGGGTGCTCCCCAGGTCTCTCATCTAAATGAGGTGGCAAGGTAATCTGCTGAAATAAAGAAATAAAAATAGTGGTGAATGGAAACTAATAAAGCAGAATATATTAAAGTAGTCATTTGTTTCTTGCCAAACTGAGGAAAGCAGCCTGAGATTATTGGGTTAATTTCTAGGCATCTTATTACCAGAATAATATTAAGAGATTGTACAGACTTTCAAGTCATGGTAAAAGAACTAAAGAGATTGATTTATAATGAAAGGTTAACAGGAATAGCATAGCACTCCACTGAGGTGGGGTTATAATAACCAGCTACTGATGTGATAATAACTGACTGCTTAGTTAAAAACAGAAATAGGAATGTTTGAAAGAGCCAGAAAAGGACAGAATATTTTACAGGGTCATGTTGGGCAGATTCCCAGCTGTTTGACTGCAACAATCATTTACTTCTCTATTTCTTGAGTTTCTAATGCTCAGGCTAGGGCGGAACTGCAAATGGCACCTCCTTCTCTCAAACTATACTATAGAGAGAAATTCATTCCTTATGAGCCAAAACACAGCACTAATTAAATAACTAGCCGTGTTGCGGAAAACTTCCACTCAAGGCTTCAAATCAAAGGTAATTTGGTTGAATCACCACTTCATATCAATCTTCAGAGTGATTGAGCAGTTTGAATAAAAATTCTGAGGGAAATGATGAATCAGGTTGTGTCCCTGGTTTGACTCAGGTTGCATCCTCTTAGTAACTGGCAATTCCTGGGCCTTTCTAACCCAATTACTTGACTTGACCCAATTTACTCTTCCTCAAAAAAGAGGTCAGTTCTGAAGATGGTGACAATCAAAAGCAAATTATTGTTGTTATTAGAGTTTTAATTCCACTATTTAGAATAGAATAGAATAGAATAGAATAGAATAGAATAGAATAGAATAGAATAGAATAGAATAGAATAGAATTTTTTATTGGCCAAGTGTGATTGGACACACAAGGAATTTGTCTTGGTGCATATGCTCTCAGTGTACATAAAAGAAAAGATATGTTCATCAAGGTACAACATTTACAACACAAATGATGGTCAATATATCAATATAAATCATAAGAATTTCCAACAACAAAGTTACAGTCATACAGTCATAAGTGGAAAGAGATTGGTGATGGGAACGATGAGAAGATTAATAGTAGTGCAGATTTAGTAAATAGTTTGACAGTGTTGAGGGAATTATTTGTTTAGCAGAGTGATGGCCTTTGGGAAGAAACTGTTCTTGTGTCTAGTTGTTCTGGTGTGCAGTGCTCTATAGCGTCGTTTTGAGGGTAGGAGGGTATTTTATATATAACTCAAGACAGTGAACATATCCAATGTTCCTGACTCCTGTTTTCCCCACAACCACAACCCTGTGAGGTGAATTGGGCTGAGAGAGTAGGACTGGCCAAATTTACTCAACTGGCTTTCATGCCAAGGATAGGACTAGAGCTCATACTCCTGTTTTCTAAGGCAGCACCTGAAACACTATATTAATAACCATGATGCTCATTGAAAGTTATTTGTCCTTGAATGTAAACCTAACTTTTTTAACCATTATACACTATTTACAAATTAATCTTATATGTACCTGTGTTCTCATGTTTAACTACCCTGTTTTCCCCAAAATAAGGCATCTCCTAATAATGAGCCCAATCGGGCTTTTGAGTGCATGGCAATAAGGCCAAGTACTTATTTCAGGGTTCAAAAAAATATAAGGCAGGGTCTTGTTTTTGGGGAAACACGGTAGTAAGAACATTAAGATATTTTTGAGAAAAGTATCAGCAAGGTGCTTCTGTTCTATATAAATATATGAATAAATTTCTAAGGCTACCAATTTTATCTGATAAAATTGTGGGCAGCAAGCTGATAGAGCTATGAACAGAACTGTGGTCACCTTCTTGTTCTTTAGATATACACATATATTCATCATATTGTATTGCTTACTTCATTTACAAATCACCCAGAGTTTCAGGTTCTGACTAGTTAATGACAGCATACAGTTTGGATCTGAGTTCTGAGTTGTAATTTACAAGCCACAAAACATGGGGTTTTAACAATGGTATAAATCCCAGGATGGTGGGACTATTTTGCAGAGATAGGATTAACTCACTAAGTGGGAAAAGTACATCTAATGGACAATAGCTGTCTAATCTGGTCAAGGGGTGTTTTAAACTAGAATGCAAAGGAACAGTAATCAAAAAGAAATGAAATGGCAAATAATGGACAGATGCAGGGGCAAAGCAAAGTGTTTAGGAAATTACTAGTTTAATACCAAAAGAAACAAAATACAGTCATAATGGAAAAGGGGAGACAGTGAATCTAATCCATTATTTTAAATATTTCTACACTAATGCCCAAAATATGGTTTACAAGCAAGATAAGTGGGAAGTCATGAGGTAGAAAGGTAAGTACAACATAATAAGAACTACAGAAATATTGTGGGTGGAATACTAGGCTTGATAGCCATGTTTCAGAAGAACAGACAACTCAAGGCAGGAGGTAATATAGCATTGAATATCAGGAATTCATTTGCTTCTACGAAGACCCATTGAACATCTTTCATCTCTGGAAGTTTTTAAGAAAGGGCTGGACAGCTACCTCTTGAAAATGCAATAGTTGCAGAGGGTTTGACTAAAAGACTCTTGGGGGTCCTTTCCATCCCCACAAATTCTCAAAGTTGCTTTTGGGAATTCTTCATGAAATTTGAAGGTGAAAAAAGTGGGAAAACAATGTCTTTGAATTTCCCCAGTGGAAGGAGACATTATCCAAATGTTTATCCAAGGCAGGACTCTTCCTTAATGGTGACAGACTCTTAAAATGTATTTCATTGGAATTTAACTGAAATGTAGGAAAGCATTACGGACTACCAGATGGATGATTCTCTAATCAAATTACACAATAGTAACACATCCCTTTACTATCCATAACTAAATAAGTACAAAATTGCCACTACATTTCACTCAAGTTTTTCTCTGAAGGAAATTTCTAAGGCACATTTCCTTCCTCAAATTGAATTGATAGAGGGGGGAAAAACCAGGATAATTTCTCAGCCTGGCATTAGCTCAAAATAGGCATTTGCAGAAATCAGCAGTTCTCTAGGAGCAATCCTTTTTAATCTAATACATGGAGAAGGGAACAGACTGAGATGACCTCCTGTAGGTTCAAGTCTTTGCTGAAGTGAAAAGGTTACTTTGCCTTACTTACTTTCACAGATCACTGCAAGGTCATTTAAGAGAAACTGAATACTCAGCCCCTCAAACATGGGTGGGCAACTGTGTTTATGCTGAAACAGATTTGTGGACTGAAAATATTCTTTTCTTCTTGCTGTAAATTACAGAACATAGTTAACACTGAAATAAAGTTGGGGTGGAAATGAAGAGACTTAATTACCTCAAAGTAGACACAAAGAACAGTGAAAAGTCATGCTTTTATTGTATACAAAGGATTTGGCACAGGAATTAGAAGGACAGCTGGGTAAATGTAGGCTAGCATCATTGATTTACAGAATTTTTTGAAAGACCAAAACCAGCAGTAATTTATTTAGTTTTCTCTCTGATTGTCAATCTATCTTTTCCTTTTGCTTTTGACCACACTGAAAAGAATGAAAGTTCTCTCTCATCCTGAAGAATAAGAAAATTTCTCAATAAGAAAATTGTATTCATAATAGTTTTCCTATTCTCAGTAATCCCTTTTTTTTGCAGAGAGTAGGACATATATATATATATGGCACTACCTAGTCAATATATTCCAGAGTTTTAGTCCAGTTTAAAGATGGTCTATGGCTGTCACAAAGAAGAAGGGATCAACCTCTTCTTTCCAAAGCTCCAGAAGGCAAGACAAGAAATAATGACTGGAATCTTATATAAAATAACATTAGCCACCCAGACGAGTTCCAATATGAGACGGGTGGCAATTAATTTAAATTAAATTTAAAAATACGGAATAATCCAATAGAAAAATGCTAACCATGGAAGCAGGGATGAAATTCACTTACCTTCACTACCGGTTCGCAAATGTGAGTGCTCATGTGCGCCTCCTCCACACTTGCACAGAGCCTTCTGCACACGCACAGAGGGTCAAAAATGGGATGTGATGACGTTTGGGTGGTTGGATGGAGCCTCCCGCCGCCGGCACTCCCGATTTACCTGAGCTGGATAGAACCGGCTGAATTTCACCACTGCATGGAAGACTATAAAATGTAAAATAGTTCGAACATCTTAAAAATAGCTTTGCTCCAATTAGATAGAGCAAGGCAGCCCTTTCAGCACCAGATGTGGCCAACCAGGAGCAATAGCATCCTGATTCTTTTCAACTTTAGGGCCTCTGGTGGCTCAACAGGCTAATGCAGCCTGTTATTAACAGCAACTGCCTGCAATATTGCAGGTTCAAGTCCCACCAGGCCCAAGGTTGACTCAGCCTTCCATCCTTTATAAGGTAGGTAAAATGAGGACCCAGATTGTTGGGGGGCAATAAGTTGACTTTGTATATAGTATACAAATGGATGAAGACTATTGCCTGACATAGTGTAAGCCGCCCTGAGTCTTCGGAGAAGGGCGGGATATAAATGCAAATAAATAAATAAATAAATAAATAAACTTCTGTTCCTTACTATTCAAATAGGGTTATATTATATGACATCTTTTTTTAAAATGATTATTGCCCATAGGTCTAGAAAAGAATGCTGCCTCCAAGCCACTTGTGTTTTAGAATTCAGCTGGCAATCCAGTCATCTTTTGTGTGAGGAATGGATACCATTTTGTCTTGCTTCAGGAATCAATATGGTTTCATCTGGTCCTGAGCACACTCCTTTCTGATATATGTGGGGGAATGATTTGTCTTTGGAGTAAACTGAAGTAAAACATGTGGCTGGTACTGTTCCTGAATTATATACCTTTCCATTCTATCCCTGGATTCAAGTCACTTTTCCCTCTATCAGAGAAGTATAGGACAGAATCTTGGTGTTAACACACCTAGAAAATTGTAAAACATGTTTGGCTGATATGTATTGAACATGAAACACATAGACATGGGAGACAAAGAGAATCAACATCAACAGTGAGGATGTGGTAACTTATATTTTACTAAGCACTGGGATACATCTGAACTTTGCTAGAGATGAATGCAGCAAAAGGATTTCTTTCTTTAAAAGAAAAACAGAATCCTTCCACTGGGATGGTATACTTTTCTATACATCACAACTAAAACATTGCATTAGGAAAGAAATAAGAAATATATGGTAATGACCTCAAAGAGCCATTTACAATTAAAATTGCTTTCAAAAGGATCACACAGTACTTAGTTCGGGTCAAAAGCACTCTAATTCTTATTTTAATTAGGTATGAGTGAAATATTCCAGCTGTTTAAGGTCTTTCTTTCTAGACTCTACCATGTCATATCCGAAACATCTGCCCATAGTTACCAAATTATTACAATTTTATCATTTTTCACAGAAAATCTGATTGGTTTCATAGTGAAGCATTATCTTTTATATGTATATAATTGTATTAAAACTTTTAAACGTGGATAAAAATGAACACAAGCAAATACCACAAAGAAGAAAGAAAAAGATCAAAGAAAAAGAAAAGGGGTTTAATAGTGTTCACAGCAATTAAGAATACAAATACAATTTATCCTCTGTCTCTCTAAAGTTGCATCATATGACTCTTCTTTCTATATTCTATCCTGCCTAATCATCAAAACCATAAATCGCTTTATTCTTTTCAATTTTACATAAAAAGTCCACAAGAGGCTTTCAGTACCCAATAAATGTACATATCGTGTCCCACTCCTCCGCTGACGGCCGGGTCAGGGAAATCCTAATCAGGCGTGCCTCTGCAGCTCTGCCAAAGTCCTAGCAAAGTTCTCAAGGCAGGCAGGAGACCAGAAAGTGACTTCAGCAATATAAGGTAGACTTTGCCTGACTCAGAGAATGCCAGAAAGCAGATCCTTTATATAGGCCATGGGGTGTGGCTCCATGACTCAGCACTTATCCAGGCCTGCCCCTCCCTTCCTTCTGTTGACGCCGCCTATCAATTCTCCTGAAGCGAGGGTCACTCCAGTCTGCAGCTGTTGGTAATTGACCTTCCTCAGGCTCACATGCTGTGGAGGAGGGGGAGGGGTCTAGTTGCTCCGTTTGCCTGGGCATGGAGCCAGGGCTGGGGGCTGGAAGCACTTCTTCTTCCTCGGCCTGTCTGGGCATGGTGCCAGGGCTGGGGCCTGGAGGCATGCTAGGACATTCCTCAGTGTTCGGAAGGAGATAAGATGGGCCCAGCTGCGGGGAAAGCAGACGAGACACAACAGTACATAATGTCTTTTCTCCAATCAAAGAAGCCAATTTCACCAAAATCTGCCAAATTCACAACCATTTCTCCATAGTGGGAAATGTTGAATCTTTATATATTTAAAGAGGAAAAATTCTGGTTTCAATTGAATATGGATATTTAAAATTTCTTTATCAAAATATGCATTTGATGTTTTAAAATGTTTTAGCTTTTTTACATGTCTACCAAACATGATAAAATGTTCATGTTGGTCACATTATGAGCACACTTTTAAAATTCATTTATGCATTCTATATAATTTGTATAGTATCATAAATCAACAATACACCATTTTATTGTTGAAGTCCTAACAAAATGTTAATTTCAACCATTTAACTACGTATTTTCCAATTCATCCATCAGTATATGATGGATAAAATTCTTAACCCACTTTATTACACATTCTCTAATTTGTTCTTCTGTTTCAAAGTTCAACAAAAGTTTATATATTTTAGCAATTATATGTTCATCATCAGTTGTTTTTCTCACCATGTACATGTATACATTGAAACTAGACTGTGTTGTTTCTCTGTGTCATATAATAATATATGTGGGTATATGTTTGTTTGTTTGTTTGTTTGTTTGTTTGTTTGTTTGTTTGTCATGTTTATGTAGTGTACATTGGAGGCTGTGACCCTTTGAGAGCTGTATGCAATGAAATTTGTTTTAATGTATGCCAATTAGTGTAAAATTAAAGTGACAATAAAGTTATTCTAAGTCTAGAAATTGTATTTCAATTCTATTTTAAATTCTGACTTTGCTCCATACCATAAGACTTTTTAACATTTGAAATCTTTCAGATAACTGTAAATGGGAGAACTATTGACAACTAAATCCTTCTGCTATTAATTGTTCACTTGATTTAGTTTTAAATTCCCCTTGATAGTTTTCCAATGAATACTGATATGACAACCATTAATCATTATCTGCCATTTCTTTTTGACAATATACTTCTTCAGGTGAGTTCCAACAGTGTAGCATTCTCTATTTAGAATTTAGAATAACAGAGTTGGAAGGGATCTTGGAGATCTTCTAGTCCAACCCTCTGCTTAGTCAGGAAACCCTACACCACTTCAGACAAATGATTATTTAACATCTTCTTAAAATTTCCAGTGTTGGAGCATCCACAACTTCTGGAGGCAAGTTGGTCCACTGATTAATTGTTCTGTCAGGAAATTTCTTCTTAGTTCTAAGTTGCTTCTCTCCTTGATTAATTTCCACCCATTGCTTCTTGTCCTATCCTCAGCTGCTTTGGAGAATAGCTTGACTCCCTCTTCTTTGTGGCTGCCCCTGAGATATTGGAACACTGCTATCATGTCTCTCCTAGTCCTTCTTTTCATTAAACTAGACATATCCAGTTCCTGCAGCCATTCTTCATATGTTTTAGCCTCTAGTCCCCTAATCATCTTTGTTGCTCTTCTCTGCACTCTTTCTAGAGTCTCAACATCTTTTTTACATTGTGGCGACCAAAATTGGATGCAGTATTCTAAGTGTGGCCTTACTAAAGCATTATAAAGCGGTATTAACACTTCAGGTGATCTTGATTCTATCCCTCTGTTCATGCAGCTTAGAACTGTGTTGGCTTTTTTTGGCAGTTGCAGATCCCTCTCACAGTTACTACTATTGAGCAAGGTACCACATATACTGTACCTGTGCATTTTGTTTTTCTTGCCTAAATGTAGAACTTTACTTTTTTCACCATTGAATTTCATTTTGTTATATAGCGTCCAATGTTCAAGTCTGTCAAGATCTTTCTGTATCTTGAGCCTATCTTCTAGAGTGTTGGCTATTCGTGCCAACTTGGTGTCATCTACAAATTTGATGAGTTCCCCATCTATCTCCTTGTCCAAGTCATTGATAAAGATGTTGAAGAGTACTGGGCCTAAAAGTATGGGTCTGATTTCTATAATGCCATCTAAATTATTGCAAAGCATGGCATCCACTTTTTCTTTTCTTTTCTACAGATCTAAACTTTCTATTTGGAAACCCATAACTCATTCAAGATACCCCATTTTTATTGGGATCAGAAAATGAGAAATCTTAATAGCAAGTGGCCCCACTTTATAAAGAACCAAAAGTAAAACTAGGTTGATTAAAAAAAGAGCAGAATTTATAGTGGAGGAGTGCTTCAAACAGGTTTGTGAAAGTATGTGTATTTGCTTTAGTGCACAGATTGCTTTAGGGTAGTATTCCTATCCATTAATTTGTTCAAAGCTACAAGTTTCATCATCTGTACAGGTCTTAATTCTGTGAAGCCTTCTGTACCCTTTTCAAATGAAAGAGGCTAATTCACATGGAAATACCTTTCAAATTAATGGAGATCTTGTGTGTGCATGATATATTGGTACACATCAAAGCACTTGTAGCAGGCTGTGGATTATTGGATAGGTCTCCTTAGAAGATCTACCAAAGCTGCCTGAGGCAGTTAAGGAACTTTATACTTTGAATACAACATTTGTATTGTGGAAGGAGTCATTAGATAACTGATCTGTGAATGAAAGGGAAATTTTGAATTATCAGAATTTCTACCTTACTGATGGGCCCAAAAAAGGGGGAGGTGTGAGAATAATTTCACAGAATCTTTCCAGAAGGAAATGTAATTTCTTCCTGCTTTTTTTCTGTATTTTTAATCTGCTGTTGCCGTTGCTCCTATATAATGATAATTTGATTCCTTATTTCATTGTACCAGTGTCTCTGAGCTAGGCTATTTATCCAGAACATTATTTGGAGGGTAAAAGGAGAAGAGAAATGCCAGTTCATACAAAAACATATAGACACTCTACACGTAGTATTGTAAAAGAATTCTGTAAAGTGAGCTTTATTTTCTCTAGGGACATTAAAAAAAATGAAACTTCTCAGATATATTCTCATGGCCTCTTCATAATCAGTATTAGTGCCAAACTAGAATGCAGGCCATGACTATGGATTCCCATGGCATCACTAGAGTTCTAAAACAGCTTTGCAGCTGAGTCAATGAACTAAACAGTTGCAAGAATAATTCCGCAGTGTGCATGCTGGAAATTTGGGGATGTTAGTTCCTGTTCGTTGGAAATCCTGCCTCATCCTGCTTCCCTGTCTCCACAGCCCTCTCCCCCTTATTATAAGTTGATTTATAATAAGTCTACTGAAATCAAGGTGACTGTCATACCTTGCCACTAATATCCTTCTAGTTATTTTTAAGAATTTGGCATTAAATATGGTGGCTATGCAGAAGTGTTCTTAGGAAAGTTAAATCTTGGCTCAATTCTATTTCAAAATACATCAGACTAACTGTACTGAATCCTCCATTCCTACTGAATGACCTGGACTTCAGCTGTGGATGCAAGGCTGGGTGCAAGCAAAGCAGAGCCTTTTCATATTAAAAGTTAGGTAAAACTTCAGTAACTAAAGACTAGGGAAGAAACAAACTGAGAAAAATCATCATTTTCTTATCTTACTCCTGACTTGCAGAGAATTTTGGATTCAGATATTTAGAATGTGCTGTAATCAAACAAGGTATTCTATGTATAGGGGACAGTTCAAATGTTAGCTTATTTTTCTCCCTAGCTTCTCAAAAACTTTACAGGCTCAGAATTCCTAAATCATAATACCGTATATACTCGAGTATAAGCCAAGTTTTTCGGCACGTTTTTTGTGCTGAAAAACGCCCCCTCGGCTTATACTTGAGTCTACCCTTGCAGAGCCGACCCAGGGAGAGGGTTTTTTGCCCTCGGGAACAGCTGGGCCGGCAGGACGAGCCCAAATGCTGCCGGCATGCTTTGCCAGCTCGGCCGGCTCGTTTGGGGCGCGGCTGGCCTCGGCGTTTTCTTCCGCCGCTTTTGATGGCGGCGGCGGCGGTGGTCGGCGGAGGGGCGGGGCGGAGGGGCGTTCGACATTTTCGCCTCTCACTGCCTCCTCTTGCCCGCGGTGGGGCGGAGGGGCGTTGTCACCCTCGCCCTCCTCGAAAAGCCGAAATTGAGTGCGGCGGCAGTGGGGTGGGTGGGTGGGTGGGGAGGCCGCCGTGAAGTGCCGGCTGGGGAGCCCGGAGCCAATCCCGGCCCCCAGCCGGCACTTCACGGCGGCCTCCCCTGCCGCCGCACTCAATTTCGGCCGGAGAGGAGGGCGAGGGTGACAACGCCAAGGCGAGAAGAACTCTCTTTATTTGTTTGTCACCGCCTCCTTCGAAAGCCGAAATTGAGTGCGGCGGCAGTGGGGTGGGTGGGTGGGGAGGCCGCCGTGAAGTGCCGGCTGGGGAGCCCGGAGCCAATCCCGGCTCCCCAGCCGGCACTTCACGGCGGCCTCCTGCCGCCGCACTCAATTTCGGCTTTTCGGAGAGGAGGGCGAGTGAGACACGCCCTGCGAGTGACAAACAACAGAGTTGTTTCTCTGTGTCATATAATAATATATGTGGGTATATGTTTGTTTGTCACTCGCCTCCTCTCGCCTCGGAGGGGCGGAGGGGCGTTGTCACGAATACATCCCAATAAAATGCAAAGGTTTCAAAGCATGTTTTGGAAAAGCAGCGAGGGATGGGGGGAGAATGCTGCCTTGAATGTGAAAAGAAACGTGGAAAACTCCAACTACAGTATAAAAAAAACATTTGCACTCAGTACTTTTTATTTTATTTTATTTTTGCCAAGTTTTCCTAGGGTTTTTTTTCCCTATGGAAATTGGGGAGGTGGGGAGAAAGAGGTGAAAAGAAAAGCCTCTTGGAAAGCGGAGAAATACGGCAAGAACAAATAATTCCTCAACACTGTCAAACTATTTACTAAATCTGCACTACTATTAATCTTCTCATCGCTCCCATCACCAATCTCTTTCCACTTATGACTGTATGACTGTAACTTTGTTGTTGGAAATCCTGCCTCATCCTGCTTCCCTGTCTCCACAGCCCTCTCCCCCTTATTATAAGTTGATTTATAATAAGTCTACTGAAATCAAGGTGACTGTCATACCTTGCCACTAATATCCTTCTAGTTATTTTTAAGAATTTGGGATTAAACATGGTGGCTATACAGAAGTGTTCTGAGGAAAGTTAAATCTTGGCTCAATTCTATTTCAAAATACATCAGACTAACTGTACTGAATCCTCCATTCCTACTGAATGACCTGGACTTCAGCTGTGGATGCAGGGCTGGGTGCAAGCAAAGCAGAGCCTTTTCATATTAAAAGTTAGGTAAAACTTCAGTAACTAAAGACTAGGGAAGAAACAAACTGAGAAAAATCATCATCATATAATAATATATGTGGGTATATGTTTGTTTGTTTGTCACTCGCCTCCTCTCCGAAATTGAGTGCGGCGGCAGTGGGGTGGGGAGGCCGCCGTGAAGTGCCGGCTGGGGAGCCCGGGATTGGCTCCTGGCCCCCAGCCGGCACTTCACGGCGGCCTCCCCTGCCGCCGCACTCAATTTCGGCCGGAGAGGAGGGCGAGGGTGACAACGCCTCCGCCCCCACCGCGGGCAAGAGGAGGACGAGTGAGAGGGGCGAAATGTCAACGCCCCTCCGCCTCCGCCGACCACCGCCGCCGCCATCAAAAGCGGCGGAAGAAAACGCCGGAGGCCAGCCGCCGCCAAAACGAGCCGGCCGAGCTGGCAAAGCATGCCGGCACTTCAATCCCGGCTCCCCAGCCGGCACTTCACGGCGGCCTCCCCACCCACCCACCCACCCCACTGCCGCCGCACTCAATTTCGGCTGGAGAGGACGGCGAGTGTGTCAAACGCCAAGGCGAGAAGAACTCTTTTATTTGTTTGTCACTCGCCTCCTCTTACTGCCCTCCTCTCGCCTCGGAGGGGCGGAGGGGCGTTGTCACGAATACATCCCAATAAAATGCAAAGGTTTCAAAGCATGTTTTGGAAAAGCAGCGAGGATGGGGGAGAATGCTGCCTTGAATGTGAAAAGAAACGTGGAAAACTCCAACTACAGTATAAAAAAAACATTTGCACTCAGTACTTTTTATTTTATTTTATTTTTGCCAAGTTTTCCTAGGGTTTTTTTTCCCTATGGAAATTGGGGAGGTGGGGAGAAAGAGGTGAAAAGAAAAGCCTCTTGGAAAGCGGAGAAATACGGCAAGAACAACAATTTCTCCCGAGAGGGGGCAGGAGGAGGAGGAGGAGGAGAGATGGGGCATTGCAAGCTAGGGTGGGAAGAAGGAGGAGGAAGAAGAAGGAGGCAAAAGAAACCGACCTCCAGAGATCAGCAAATTAGCTTTCCTTCTCCAAACCAATTTTTTAAAAAAAACCCGTTCTACCCAGAGCAAATGGCAAATAAGCAGCCTGCTTTGAGTCTGATTATTGTTTCATGGTGGTTGCCCTCTCTGATCTCCTTGTACATGACAAGGCACCTCTAACCCAGCGCTTTGTGTTTGTTATTGGTAATTCTCCTCTCCTTCTTCCATTGGAGTCCTCTCCTTCCTTTCCGAACGGGCGGGCGATTTACCTTCTCTGCCTCTTTTATTTTCCTGGAGGTGGAGGTGTATTCCTAAGGATGCCTTCAGTGCTGGGGAAGGAGCCGATCCATGGAGGGAGGGGGCGACGCTGCCGAGAAGCCGCTGCTTACAGAGAGCGAAAGAGCCAGGGAGACCTTGGCATAGGTGGGCGGCTGGTGTAAGGCAGGGCAGAACCTTCGACCCGCAAGGATCCCGGGAGGTGGGGGACGAAAGAGAGGCAGAGAAGGAGGAGGAGGAAGGAAAAGAAAAGAAAAGGGGGAGTGAAAATAAGAGCAGTCCGAGCAATAAATAAATATTGCTGGGCTGCTTTCCAAAAATCCTCAGCACGGAACTAAAAGTTGCAAGTGTTTTGTGAGTTCAAACAGTCCCTTCCAGACTAACACGTTTCATTAAAAGATACAAAGTTTGGTAAACTGAAGCTCGCTCTGTCCAATGCAAAAAAATCATCATCATCATATAATAATAATAATAATAATGATAATAATAATAATAATGATGATGATGATAATGATAATAATGATAATGATAATGATAATGATAATAATAATAATAATAATGATAATGATAATAATGATAATGATAATAATAATAATAATAATGATGATGATGATAATGATAATAATGATAATGATAATAATAATAATAATAATAATAATAATGATGATGATGATAATAATGATAATAATGATAATGATAATAATAATAATAATAATAATGATGATGATGATGATGATGATAATGATAATGATAATGATAATAATAATGATAATAATAATAATAATAATAATAATAATATTCAGCCGTGCTTCGCTTTGATGGCAGCCTGACGAAATGGGGGCAGGGGATACATACACGGTTAGGGAAAAATAACAAAACAATGTTTTGGGCTCAATTGCAGTCTTAAATTGAGGACTACCGTACTTGCAATTTGAACCTTATTGGACACTTCATTCCTGGAGGGTTTTAAAGAACAGACTGACAACTTTGTCTGAAACAGTATAGGATCTCTTGCTTGAGGAGTGGGGACTGGACTAGAAGATCACTGTTAGTTTGGGATATGTTCAGAGCCCACACATCTGATGACATAAAAAAATTGGCAAAGTCATCTCAAGTCACTTTGGCCGTTATTCCAGGTGGGCTTACATCTGTATTGCAGCCCCTAGATGTCAGTTTAAATAAACCTTTCAAGGACCATGTGCGAAGGATGTGGCATGAATGGATGACATCTGGTCAAGCTCGTCTGACAAAAGTTGGAAATCTGAGAAAGCCAGACATAGAACTAATAGCACAGTGGGTTCGTGATGCATGGGAAGATATTCCAGAGGACATGGTGCAACGTGCCTTCAAGAAATGTGGCATTAGTAATGCTATGGATGGCAGTGAAGACAGCGCATTGTATGAGAGTGACAGCAGTGATGATGACGACTGTGAACTCAGTGATGACGACAACGTATATGCGGATAACATCACAGAAGCTGAAGTAGCTGAAGCTCTGTTTGGACAAACAGATGATGAGGAGGAGAACTCCAGTTTTGAGGGATTTTAGCTCTCGTTAGCTTGGTTGCTGTTACTTTTAAAGATACTGTATTTTTGATACCATATTCTTTTTGGGGACCCCCTTTTGCACTTTTATTGTTTTTCGTTCAAATAAATATTCATGTTATTTTACTTGGCTCTATCTTTATTTTTTACATTGACCAGTAGCTGCCTCATTTCCCACCCTCGGCTTATACTCGAGTCAATAGTTTTTCCCAGTTTTTGTGGTAAAATTAGGTACCTCGGCTTATATTCGGATCGGCTTATACTCGAGTATATACGGTAGTTAACTCGGTGCACATGAAATAAAGAAGATATAAAGTCATCCTACGAAATACCTGTGGTTAGTAGCTGCTTGAGTAGAGACAAAGGAAGAAACTCATCTTTAATCAATATGATAATAAATGACATATGGGATCTTGGCTGTGGGTGAAGAGACCCTGTTCTTTCTCCAATGCACACTTACAAGCAAGATAATTGGCAACTTTGGGAACCAGCATTGCTGTCCCCTCCCCTCCCTCTATTTTGGGAGGTATCTTTTTTTTTCTTTATTCTACAGAAGAGGAAGCACAATTGTAGTAGAAAACAATGTCCTCCAACTGTAAGAACATTGTAAGGTAAAGGTTCCCCTTGCACATATGTGCTAGTTGTTCTTAACTCTAGGGAGCAGTGCTCATCTCCATTTCAAAGCCGAGGAGCCAGCGCTGTCTGAAGACATCTCCATGGTCATGTGGCCAGCATGACTAAACACCAAAGGAGCACGGAATACTATTACCTTCCCACCAAAAGTGGCCCTTATTTTTCTATTTGCATTTTTATGTGCTTTCAAACTGCTAGGTTGTCAGAAGCTGGGACAAGTAATGGGAGCTCACCCCGTTATGTGGTACTAGGGATTCCAACTGCTGAACTGCCGACATTTTGATCAAGAAGCTCAGCGTCTTGGCCACTGAGCCACTAATACAATGACTTTTTAATTATAGATTTCTTTTTTTCACCTCATACTGATTCCAAGAAAAATTTCATGATTCAATTGCAATGCATTTAGGAATACATTTAATCAGATTTAAGTTCCACAAATTCAAGCAAATTTACTCAGAGGTAAATGTACCAGTCATACTGATTGTTTATTAATTAGTATTACTATATTGCTGGGTTGTTTTTTTTTAAAAAAAGTCTCAAGTGATTTACAAAAGTTACCACAAAAGAAACCTAAAAGATTGGAAGCATAACAACAACAAAAAGCAACTATAGGGAGAAGTCCACCTCTAGAGAAAGAAAGTGCTAATTATCTCAAATACCAACTTTATTTTACAAAGAAATGAAGATCAGTATGTGGCACCATGACAACCATGAGTTGTCTGAAATAATTCACATAAAAAGAGAATGTTGACTCAGACCATGATTCCCTAGCCAAATTCTTTACTGGGGAAGGAGTGGTACAAAGAGTTGATCATGTCAAGAGACTTGATAGAGGGATTAAAAAAAAAGATGGAGGTGTGAACATGTAAAGATCCACCCCTTTTTAACATGTGTTTCAGTCAAAAGCCTGCACATGCTATCTTGAAATTTGTGCATTTGAAAAAGGTTCTAATTTCATTCCACAGGATGTGGTGTTTTTAATTAGTCTGGTATTTTTAATTAATCTTGGTTTGAAACTGTTGACAGCCTTGCTAATCTGTATGACCTATTCTGTGTTAGGAGAGCAAATGGTCTTACATGGATAAGGAAGTTTAGTAACTTTATACATTCTCACTGCCAACTGCTTACAACAATTTATAGTATTTTGCTGATTTACTTATCTTATCTGATTCTCCACCATCAGATTTATACAATGGATAAAAAAACATGGCTAACCAATAAGTAAGTATGAGACTTTCAGAATTACAAATAATAATCAACCGGTAAAACATCAAGGAATCATGCCATTTTAGGATGGCATTTTTACAAACAAAATGTGAAAAAGTTTGAAAAGTTTTTTATACCTTCAAAATGAAACTTGTTAATAGCTTATTAGGGGAGTACAATGATGTTCAAACACATTGTTTAATGTTCCTTTTTTAGAAGAAAGTACTGCATTATTTAATTCCTACAGTAACATATAATATTGATAAAGTACAATAATTCATTTCTAAAAAAATATTTAGGATTCTACAAGTGGCCCTTTAATTGAGGGCACATTTATTGACACACACAAAGTTCAGTCCATAAAAATGGGAATGGCAAAATTATTTTCATTAAATTTGTGCATGCTTCTGTTATATATCTGCTTGGATTCCTAAATAGTTCAACTGTCCTTCATTTACTTTTCAGCAAGAAAAAGAACATGTCAAGCAGTAAGCAGTGCCATTGTATATCATTAATACAAATAATTTCCATTAAGGGAAAAAATGGATCGTAAGTTATAAGAGGGCAAAATCTCAAGTGAGTCATGAAGGCAATTCCCTGTTAGTTATGAGGATCATTCTGCTCAATAGGCTTCTGATATATGGAGTCCTTCAGGTTATTTAATTAGATAACTGCTAGACTGGAGCATGATACACATGACACTTATTTCAAGGAGCAGCACATCAAGGGTTAATTTGAGTTTCTGTAAATTATGATTTAAACAAAGGTTGTCTCAGATTTAAATTTTGGCTTAAAAAAAGAGTTCACAAAATTTTGATCATGCCTAGAGAAGTGTTTAAGCTTCCATAATTTTATGTTGTTAAAAGAGTAAACTAATTAGGAGACCATGTTTTATAATTGTGGAACCACTTGTTTCATCTTAATGGACATCTTCCCTTAATGAGCCTTCAACATTTTGGGACAAGACCACAGTAAGAGTTGTGTTGGTTCAGTCCAAACTGATCTAGTTTAGGAAGCTAAGTATCACAATACTGTAGGTAAACAGTTGCATGCAAGAAGCTCATAAGGAGGGTTTAAGGACAATTTTGTTTCATAGCATATTTTCTGCCAACTGGTTATGGTGATGAAAAAGTCAGTAGAAAATGTATTAGGAATCCCACAGCTCCATGGTTAGCATTTTATAGATAACAATTACACTCCTCTATCTTAGGGTTTTTTATTGATTGATTTGCTGCAGAATCTGAAGGATTTGTTATGGCCTACAATGCATAAGAAAGGCTGAGCACCAAAGAATTGAGGCCTTTGAACTCTGGTGCTGGAGAAGACTCCTCTGAGTCCCTTGGACTGCAAGGTGAACAAACAAGTCAGTCCTAGAGGAGATCAACCTGCCTGCTCTTTAGAAGGCCAGATCCTGAAGATGAAACTCAAATACTTTGGCCACCTAATGAGAAGGAAGGGCTCACTGGAGAAGAGCCTAATGCTGGAAAGATTAAGGGCAAAAGTAGAAAGGGACGACAGAGAATGAGGTGGCTGCATGGAGTCACTGAAGCAGTAGGTGTGAGCTTAAATGGATTCCAGAAGATGGTAGAGGATAGGAAAACCGGAGGAATGTTGTCCATGGGGTCGCAATGAGTCGGACACAACTTCGCAATTAACAACAACAATGCATTAATTTAAAAAAAAACATAAATACAGGTAGTCCTTGACTTACAACAATTCATTTACTGACCATTTGAAGTTACAACGGCACTAAAAAAATGCCTTATGACCATTTTTCACACTTATGACCATTGCAGCAATCTTCGTGGTCCCATGATCAAAATTCAGATGCTTAGAAACTGGCTCACATTTATGACCATTGCTGTGTCCTGGGGAGGGGGGAGGTGTCATGTGATCCCCTTTAGTGGCCTTCTGACAAACAAAGTCAATGGGGAATCCAGATTCACTTAAAAACCATGTTACTAATTTAACAACTGTGGTGATTCACTTAACAACTGTGGCAAGAAAGGTTGAAGAATGGGGGGAAATTCACTTAACAAATGTCTCACTTAGCAACAGAAATTTTGGGCTCAATTGGGGTCATAAACTGAATTTATGAACAAATTTAACTGAATTTTAAGAACAATTTAATGCTCAATAAAACATAAAAAGCAAATCAAGCAATTAATAACCTTAGTTATGCTATTCTATCTGAAATGATATAAGTTATGTTAGTTATGTCTGAAAGGTTATATATAGGTGATATATAGGGTTTCGTGCTTGAGCAGGGGGTGGACTAGAAGACCTCCAAGGTGCCTTCCAACCATGTTATTCTGTTAGCTAAGGTAGTTAATTCCCAACATATCTTTAGTGCAGTCATCTTCCTGTAACCTGAAATGATGAAACTGTCTGATACTGTTCCATCCTGTGTTCCTTATCAGGCTTGTATCAGTAACTTTTTTTCATTTGAGTCAGTAACCATGTACTACCTATAGTAGCTATAGAAGCTAGAGGTTCAATGATAAAACATCTCAGGTTACTTTGGTTCAGCCACCAAAGTTCCATTCTTCTCTTCCTTTTTGAAGTGAAAGACAAGATAATGCATTTCCTTCCTCTCAATCGATCATAGCCATGCTACCGTAGAAGGCTTATTCACTATGTGAGAAAGTTGCTATATGGGAAAGTTGCAAAAGAAGAAACTGTATACCTCAATGCCTTTCTTTAAACATTTAAGTGAAAACATAGTTGTTGTTGTTGTTGTTGTTTTTGGGGGGGGTCTTGTGTTTACAATGTGCAGAAATGAAGAAAATGACCTAAGGAAAAGGTTGTCCACCCCAGTTACCTTACTAATGGATTGTGATGAGAAAGTGGTGGGCTTTACTGTTTTAGTGCCTGGTGTCCACTGACACTGGCAGGCTTCCCATACTATGTTTGAGTGTGAATCTTTGATCAGGCCTACACTGTAGAAATAAGGGAAACAACTTAATTCTCCTTACTGAATTTGAGTTGTTGTTCTGTGGACTTATTTATGGAGGCCAATTTCCTTTTAAGATAAAGACTCAGTGGCTAAGATGCTAAGCTTCTAGATCAAAAGGTCGGCAGTTCAGCAGTTCAAATCCCTAGCACCCATAACAGGGTGGGCTCCCGTTACTTGTCCTAGCTTCTGCCAACCTAGCAGTTTGAAAGCACATAAAAAATACAAGTAGAAAAATACGGACCACCTATGGTGGGAACGTAACAGTGTTCTGTGCGCCTTTGCCGTTTAGTCATGTTGGCCACATGACCACGGAGATGTCTTTGGACAGCGCTGGCTCTTCGGCTTTGAAATGGAGATGAGCATCGCCCCCTAGAGCCAGAAATGACTAGCACATATGTACGAGGGGAACCTTTACCTTTATCTTATATAAATATAAAACATATTTTTTTCTGCCTAATTGCAGCCGTCAGTTGCATTTTGTCAATAAAGCCACTCATATTCTTTATGTGTATAACACAGTGTAGTGACTAGGGTAGAGTCTGACTGTGTCATTTGAGACCTGTTTTGTTCTGAGAGCTCTAATGGATAAAGTGCTCTGTAGAATATCCTCTTATCATCAGCAGGCTTGACTCGTGCCCTTCCTGAATCCTTCTTGTCACTGCCCTTCTATTTATTTTATTTATTTATTTATTATTTTGACTTTTATACCGCCCTTCTCCCGAAGGACTCAGGGCGGTTTACAGCCATGTAAAAAACCACAATACAAAAATTAAGAACAATTTTAAAAAACTCATTTTAAATTGGCCGAAATTATAAAAATTTGCTAAATCCCATTAAAAACTGATTAAAACTATTAAAAAACTATTAGGCTAATTCTGCTCGATGAAATAAAAGAGTCTTCAGCTCACACCGGAAGGTTCGGAGGTCAGAGAGTTGGCGCAACGTTGGAGGTAGTTCGTTCCAGAGGGCTGGGGCCCCCACAGAGAAGGCCTTCCCCCTGGGGTTGCCAGCCAACATTGTCTGGCCGATGGCACCCTGAGGAGACCCTCTCTATGGGAGCGCACTGGTCGATGGGAGGCCACTGGTGGCAGCAGGAGGTCCCGTAAGTATCCTGGTCCTGAGCCATGGAGCGCTTTAAAGACAGTCACTAACACCTTAAATTGCACCCAGAAGACAACCGGAAGCCAGTGCAGCCCGCGCAGGATAGGTATTATATGGGAGCTCGAGCCTCTCCCACTATCACCCCCGCGGCCGCATTCTGGACCAGCTGAAGCCTCCGGGTTTCTAAGAGCCCCACTAGGCAGATCCAACCAGGAAATCAACTACACAGGAAGGCTTAAACTACTTTTATTGAGATTGGTTTTAACCAATTCCTGCTTTATTGCTCTGAACTTAAAAAAAAAAAAAAGCCTTTTACCTCCCTTTGCCTAAGTAGTGTTATTTGGATATATTCTCATCTTCTTTTCTTTTTAAAACTTCTTTATGGAGCCTCTTTCTTGAAAGAGGCTACAGTGACCTCTAGTATAGTATTATCAGAAAATCCAATTCTTTAGTTCATGATTGATAAATTCCTTGGTATCCAATTTGAATATGTTCTTTATCTTTTTAGAATAGAATAGAATTTTTTTATTGGCCAAATGTGATTGGACACATAAGGAATTTGTCTTGGTGCATATGCTCTCAATGTACATAAAATAAAGGATACGTTCATCAAGATCATAAGGTACAACACACTGATACTTATAGGGTACAATATGCAATCAGGAAATCAATATCAATATAAATTGTAAGGATACAAGCAACAAAGTTATAGTCATGAGTGGAAGGAGATGGGTGATGGGAACGAAGAGAAGATTAATAATAGTGCAGATTTAGTCAATTGTTTGACAGCGTTGAGGGAATTATTTGTTTAGCAGAGTGATGGCTTTCGGGAAAAAAATGTTCTTTTTTTTTTATTTCCATTTTCCAACATCATGTTTATGTACAAACTATTATCCATCATTAATCATTAATTTTTATTTATTACTGATTCAGGCCTGCCCGACTGCCACTTCCTTTCTTCACAACCTCCCTCTACCCTCTACTACTTTCCCATCCTTCATCTCCTGAGGGGAAAAACTGTTCTTGTGTCTAGTTGTTCTGATGTGCAGTGCTCTATAGCATCATTTTGAGGGTAGGAGTTGAAACAGTTTATGTCCAGGATGTGAGAAGTCTGTAAAGTTTGGTAAAGGTATGGTGTGGAGTAAGTACCATTGTATATTTTATGAGATCATAAATCATCTCAGGTACCTTTGAGGTGAAACGTATTCACTGTTTCTACACCAAAGCTCTTTGTTTTGACCAATATTGTTCCTTGAGAGAAACTGCTACCCCTGAAGGAGTGGGCCTGCAACCTAAAGCACCTCCTGAACTTGTGGTTATTTCTAGCTGGATGCTGAGACCAAAAGGAACCTTTTTTCAGCTTTGTCTGGTGTGCCAGCTGCAACCCTACTAAAAGCAAAAGGATTTTGCCACAGTAACTCATGCTGGATTACTACAACATGTTCTATATCAGGGGTGTCAAACTGGCCCACAGTCGAATGCATCATGTGAAGCTATGACCACCCCAGCTCCATGGAGGGAAAAAACATTGTGATGCATCACACAAGTTTGACACCTGTGTTCTATGTGAACTTTGAAGACTATTTGGAAACCTCAGTTAATACTTTTGTTAATTGTACCTTTATGTGAAGGGCATATTTCACCTGTATTTCAGGCCCTGTGCTGGCTTGATAGGTTTCTGGGAGCAACTCAAAATATTAGTTTTCACCTATCAATCCCTGTTTACCTTGCCATCTGGACATTTGCAAGATTGTATTATCCTGCCATTATCAATTTGACTTATAGGGTTAATCAGGGGAAGCTGTGTGATGTCACCTGTTTACAATTAAAGCCTGATGTGTGAAGATTATTATCTGGATAGTAGACATTGCAATACCTGGAGATAGCAGAATACAAGAGAAAGGACTAGAGAACAACAATAAAATATAAAGATTTTATGCAAACAGAAGCAGAACAGCTGTGGCAAAAGAAAGCAAAGATAGCATCAATAATAATATGCACCCTGGGTGCAATTCCAAAATATCTGGAGCTTAAACACCATTGGCATTGGCAAAAACATAATCAGTCAATTGCAAAAGACAAAGGTTTTACTCGGAATAGCTTGTATCCTGTATTGATACCTTTAATATATTTAAATAACCTCTGCCTATCCCAGGTTCTCAGGAATGACCTGACAGGTAGTTAAAAATGCCAAATCTAGTCTAAATATGTGGCTGACTGTTCAACCAACCCTAAAATAAGAATTTATTAAATGTATATGCCATGTAGCTCCCAAACAAATACTCCTTGACATAGCCTTCAAGTGGAAATCAATATCAATATAAATTGTAAGGATACAAGCAACAAAGTTATAGTCATGAGTGGAAGGAGATGGGTGATGGGAACGAAGAGAAGATTAATAATAGTGCAGATTTAGTCAATTGTTTGACAGCGTTGAGGGAATTATTTGTTTAGCAGAGTGATGGCCTTCGGGAAAAAAACTGTTCTTTTTTTTTTATTTCCATTTTCCAACATCATGTTTATGTACAAACTATTATCCATCATTAATCATCAATTTTTATTTATTACTGATTCAGGCCTGCCCGACTGCCACTTCCTTTCTTCACAACCTCCCTCTACCTCTACTACTTTCCCATCCTTCATCTCCTGAGGGGAAAAACTGTTCTTGTGTCTAGTTGTTCTGATGTGCAGTGCTCTATAGCGTCATTTTGAGGGTAGGAGTTGAAACAGTTTATGTCCAGGATGCGAGAAGTCTGTAAAGTTTGGTAAAGGTATGGTGTGGAGTAAGTACCATTGTATATTTTATGAGATCATAAATCATCTCAGGTACCTTTGAGGTGAAACGTATTCACTGTTTCTACACCAAAGCTCTTTGTTTGGACCAATATTGTTCCTTGAGAGAAACTGTTACCCCTGAAGGAGTGGGCCTGCAACCTAAAGCACCTCCTGAACTTGTGGTTATTTCTAGCTGGATGCTGAGACCAAAAGGAACCTTTTTTCAGCTTTGTCTGGTGTGCCAGCTGCAGCCCTACTAAAAGCAAAAGGATTTTGCCACAGTAACTCATGCTGGATTACTACAACATGTTCTATATCAGGGGTGTCAAACTGGCGGCCCACGAGTCGAATGCATCATGTGAAGCTATGACCACCCCAGCTCCATGGAGGGAAAAAACATTGTGATGCATCACACAAGTTTGACACCTGCGTTCTATGTGAACTTTGAAGACTATTTGGAAACCTCAGTTAATACTTTTGTTAATTGTACCTTTATGTGAAGGGCATATTTCACCTGTATTTCAGGCCCTGTGCTGGCTTGATAGGTTTCTGGGAGCAACTCAAAATATTAGTTTTCACCTATCAATCCCTGTTTACCTTGCCATCTGGACATTTGCAAGATTGTATTATCCTGCCATTATCAATTTGACTTATAGGGTTAACCAGGGGAAGCTGTGTGATGTCACCTGTTTACAATTAAAGCCTGATGTGTGAAGATTATTATCTGGATAGTAGACATTGCAATACCTGGAGATAGCAGAATACAAGAGAAAGGACTAGAGAACAACAATAAAATATAAAGATTTTATGCAAACAGAAGCAGAACAGCTGTGGCAAAAGAAAGCAAAGATAGCATCAATAATAATATGCACCCTGGGTGCAATTCCAAAATATCTGGAGCTTAAACACCATTGGCATTGGCAAAAACATAATCAGTCAATTGCAAAAGACAAAGGTTTTACTCGGAATAGCTTGTATCCTGTATTGATACCTTTAATATATTTAAATAACCTCTGCCTATCCCAGGTTCTCAGGAATGACCTGACAGGTAGTTAAAAATGCCAAATCTAGTCTAAATATGTGGCTGACTGTTCAACCAACCCTAAAATAAGAATTTATTAAATGTATATGCCATGTAGCTCCCAAACAAATACTCCTTGACATAGCCTTCAAGTGGAAATCAGACTTGCCTGCCTTCTTTTATTTTGATTAAGAAGATATTCAAAACTGAGCTCTTCTACACATTTACTGATTAATCAGATGTCATCTGCACTGAATGTGTTGCTTGGGATATAGTTTTGTTACAGCTGGCCGTTCTTTAATTTGAACTGATCAGTTCAGCATGGTTATTTTTATCTTACCATGGATATTTTATGTAGATTTATTTAATTCCTAATCTGGATGTTTTATCATCTAATTGCCATGGAAGTTTTCATTGTATAGCATTACTAACCACTGGGAATCCTACTGGATTCAGCAGTATACAAGTTGAATAAATAAATAAGTAAATAAATAATCTATTGCTTAATGGAACCAGAATCTGCAGACTAAAACTGTGGCACAGTTCCCAAAGCAATCACAGGGTAAGCTGTTGTTGAGTTCAGGGAGAATTGCATTAGGCTCCCGGATGTGAATTTCTCATCCTATTAAGATGAATGGAAGATAATCAAAGCCTCAATGGTGCTGTTGTTTCACTCTGTCTGAACACAGGCTCAGCAAGAAAGCATCAAATTGTTTTAATAGGGTGCAGGACACGTTTGTACTTGTAAATAGGGTTTGAGTAGTTATTTTGTCTTCAAAAATCATGTGGTCTGCAGAGAAACAATAGCTGTAGACATTGCTTTTGATGTTTCTGTCCTAGGTTTAAACTATTGCAGACGCTTTAAATTAATAATAGCTCATATTTATTTCTATGTAAACTAATCTTAAATTGACAGATGAGAATACCAAATGGCAAGGTGCATCTTTATTAGGTATCTTGGGGCTTCTTCACGGCCCTGGATTGAAAGGATATGGTGAGTATTGGGGCAGGCAAGCTTCCTGCATTGTGAATTTGGCATTTCAATTCTTTTCAACTCTTCAATTCTTTTACATTCTTTGGAATGTAAAGAAATCGGGGCTAAGAATTCTTGTCTATCCATATGCTTGTCCATAAATAGGATGACCCTCTAAAAGCTAGAACTGAACCTAATTTGCTGTTGTGGGAGAAGGAAGAATACACTAAAAAGGAGCCAGTGTACAAACAAACAAACAAAAAACAACAACAGAAAACACACACAGAGATACACATTAATCAGCATGAATATCAGTGCAGCAACTGGACTGCAGCTTTGAAAACTGCTGACTACTCCATTTTTTTCCTCCCTCCCTCCCTCCCACCCTCCCTCCCTCCCTCCCTCCTTGTCTTTTATTCAGAATAGAACTATTGTTAGGATTTATTTATTTATTTATTTTATTTATTTATTTTGTCACAACAATATATGTAGGTATCATACAAAAAGATTATATAGTATATAAACACATATATGAGTAAATATAAGGAGGTATAAGCACCAATATATATATATATATATGAAGAAGAAAAGAAAAACAATAGGACAGGAACGGTAGGCACGTTTGTGCGCTTATGCACGCCCCTTATGGTCCTCTTAGGAATGGGGTGAGGTCAATAGTAGAAAGTTTTTGGTTAAAGCTTTTAGGATAATGAGAAGAGACCACAGAGTCAGGTAAAGTATTCCAAGCACTGATGAGTCTGTTACAGAAGTCATATTTTCTGCAATCTAGATTAAAGTGGTTGACATTAAGTTTAAATCTATTGGTTGCTCTAGTATTATTGCAATTAAAGCTGAAGTAGTCTTTAACAGGAAGGACATTACCATAGATGATTCTGTGAGTTAAACTTAGGTCGAAGGTGATGGAGTTCCAAGTTTTCTAAGCCTAGTATTTCAAGTCTGGTGGGATAAGGTATTTTATTGTTTTCAGAGGAATGGAAAACTCTTCTTGTAAAATATTTCTGGACACGTTCAATTGTATTGATGTCAGAGATGTGGTGAGGGTTCCAAATAGGCGAGCTGTATTCTAGAATTGGTCTAGCAAATGTTTTATATGCTCTGGTTAGTAGTGTGGTGTTTTTGGAAAAGAAGCTACGCAAGATTAGGTTTACAACTCTTAGAGCTTTTTTTTCTATTTTGCCCTCCAACTCCCGATACATTATTGCCCCTAGAGTCAAATTGTTTTGTTTGCAATTCCTCACTGCTGTCCCTAACCTGGTCTTTCAGGTCTTCTAATTGTCCATTCATTGCCACTATAACTGAGCCTTGTTACTGGTTCTCCTCTTCTCCTCCTCCTTCTTTTCACCTTTCCCAGCATTACAGCCTAGTCCAGGGGTCTCCAACCTTGGTCCCTTTAAAACTTGTGGACTTCAACTCCCAAAGCTGGCTGAGGGACTCTGGGAGTTGAAGTCCACAAGTCTTAAAGGGATCAAGGTTGGAGACCCCTGGACTAGTCTATAACATCTTTGCATGATGTGACTGAAGTAGGATAATTTCAGCCAGGACATTTGTGTATTCAGTGAGAACTCTGGGTTAGTTAGTTTCATGATCCATTGATTTGTTTTCTTGGCTGTCCATGGCATTCTCAACAATTTTTCCCAACACCAAACTTCAAAAGCATCAATATCTTCCCCTTCTGCTTCTTTGAAATCTAACTTTTTTTCTTCCATAGATCTTTATGGTGTCATCTTAGCACTGATGTCAAGCTGCAAATATTAGAGGGCCAAGTGAATCAGGATTGGGATGAGAACAACTCATACCAATGAGCCAGAGCAACTATCACATCGCCTACAGAAAGCTTCTCATCTTCACTAAAGTTTTCAAGTGTTTCCTTCCTAGATAGATGTTTGGTGATATATACTGTCGGGTAAAACTCCAGCATCTTTTTAGTTTGTTAGAGTTCCTTGGCATTTCTCAATGTTTCAAAGTTAATTTTGATTTGGTTTTGACCACATTAAATAAGAAGTTTTGATATGTTCCCCCTAATCCTTGGGAGAATTGGAGAAACCAACGTATGTCTTCCCCTGCTTGAAATTCTCATTATCCTTCTGATTTAGAAGCCCACCAACCTGCCATCTATCTATCCCATCCACCCATCTGATGAAGACTCAGCCTCCCTAGTGCCAACAACAGCCAAGTCTCCAGTTCTGTCAGTTCCTTCTAATGATGAACTTTTTAGCATTCTAAAAAGACAGCAACTGCCACTGTCAGAAACGTATTTTAAAACCCTGTTCTACATTGTACTCTTAGCTATGCTGCATAATTTTGTGGCCTGGCTTAGAACAAGGAACTTTCAAAAGAGCTTGCCTGTTGTGATATTTTTCCTTTCTCTCCCTCTGCAATATCAGATGCATAATGTTGTCAGATTAACTCCCCAACCCTTAACTCCTGTGTAATGTTTAATTATAATTGCCACCCTTGCTATCAGTAATAAATTTAAGATACTATACAACATAAAGTTTAATATAAATTAGGAGGATGAAAAGGACACTGTTCAGTGAAGCTGTTTATAAAGATTTGTGCGTACAACATATGCCACCAGGGAAGACAAGAACAGAGCATTTTTCCATGAACAATGCATCTACTATGGAGACCGCAGGTTTCATATTTTCAGAGCTCTATCAAATTTCATTCTTTGTATAGGTCCATAAACATATGCCTGAATTTTTCATAAGTTAACTTTCAGGCATATAAGGATGAAGAAGCAGTAAAGTGACCAGTATAAGAAAACCAGCTAATCATTCCAATACAATCAAGTATTCAATTTAAAAATGATGAGAAACATTATCCCAAGCCTGTAAGTTAATTCTCCTACTAAACTTGTCACTATACATAAAGAAGCTGGTTTATTGCAGTTAATTTCCCATCTTGTTTTTGTTTTGCTGGATTTTTCACCATCCAATTTTAGGAAGCCTAATTACTCATTTCCAACAAATAATACATGATACCTACGGATAGGTGCCGTCAATATTTGTGTACATTTTCAGGAAAAGCAGATTTGATGTTTGGCATAGAATTGTGGACTTCAAACTCTTTTCAAATGTAAAAATAAATGAGCTCTCTTGACTGTAGAGTTAATAAACTGCACTTAAAAACAGCAGTTGCCTTGTGAGGGAGACGGGTGGCAAATACATTTAATAATAATAATGCACTGTATCAGTAGTGGGTTCCACTTATCTTTGCTACCAGTTCAGAATTGGGAGCATGCTTGCGCACGGCGCTTCCATGATGACATTTGGGTGGGTGAGCCAGTGGTGGGATTCTGCCAATTCTACCCAGTTTGGGTGAACCTGTAACTGGGGCTGTGGGAGGCTCCGCCCACTTGCCTGAACATCATCACATCCTTTTTTATGCTCTTTGCATGTGCAGAAGGTCCTGCGCATGTGCGGAGGTGGCACAGGTGGAGGTGGTTGCTCACATCTGCGAACCGGTTGTTAAGATAAGTGAATACCACCCCTGGGTGGACCCTTCTGCTGCCTCCACTACCAGTTCGCCCGAACCGGGATGAACTGATAGAAACCCATCACTGCACTGTATGCAGGATCCAATCCGGGTCAACAACCAGGACCAGAGGTTTTGTCTTCCAAGCTTTCGGACTCATGATGGAGTCCATCTTCAGGGAACTTCTCTCTAGCCTAGAAAGAAAGCTCATTATTTGTCCCTGAACATGTCCATTTGCAGTATACTAACCTGGATTGGAGCCAGTATCTGGTGGAAAGGTAAAGCTTAACAAATATTAACAAATATTGGCTTATTCATTTCATTTCTTAAGTAATTCAAATCTGTAGAAGAGAAATGACGAATAAAAATAATGCTGATCTGATTCCTTTTGGGTTTAATCTGGCCACTTCTGCAGCCTCTCTAATTTTATATAATCTATTCAATTTAACTTGCTTTTGATGTAACTTTTTAAATTACTAATTTAATACAATTGCTCAACATATTTCTGAAAATTAAGAATTGAAGATTTTCTTCCACTTGGAAGGAGTGTTGTCTTGTTTCCAGTTTTGAGTGAAAGCCCTTACATATTTTTTAAAAGTAGAACAACAAATGAAGAAGTGCTTCCCTAGTTATTTTAAGTACTACTGCCTCCCTCTGCTGCAACACACACAAACCTTCACTTGATCTTTGCATCTTTCCTGAACGTCTCCCTTTCCCCCCATTATGAAAATAGAGCCACACAGTGGCACAGTGGTTAGAATGCAGTACTGCACGCTGCTTCTGCTGATCACCGTCTGCCAGGAGTTTGGCAGATCGAATCTCACCAGGCTCCAGGTTGACTCAGCCTTCCATCCTTCTGAAGTGGGTAAAATGAGGACCCAGATTGTTGGGGGCAATATGCTGACTCTGTAAAGTGCTTAGAGAGGGCTGGAAAGCACTGTGAAGCTGTATATAAGTCAAAGTGCTATTGCTATTGGTATGTCAGATAGAATAAACAAAACATGGACTGACAGCCACCCCAACCATAGTTTTATATTGGGATTTAGAAGCCAAGCTGTTATCTTCTGAAAGGAGGTATGGACTTCAAGAATCAGTAACCTCAGTGAGCTCTTTCTCATTCTCCATAAGAGAAAAGAAGAGAGTTTTTCAAAACTGTTGTGGATGTTTTATGTTTGCTTTTAAGGACTTTGAAATGAGTTCTTTGTTAAATATGAGTTCTTTGTTAAGTATTTTCAAAACCCCCCTATCCCATTTAACATAACTTAAGAGTTAAAATAGTTGACAGAACTTGTTTTGGTCCATCCCATTACGTACCTTGGACATTTTCTGCAACAAGCCAAAATTTGTTGCCAGTATATGAGGTTTCCGAATATCCAACTAGAATATGCTGAAACTGCAGGATAAAAAAGTACAGCCACTGAACTACTGTCACTAGAAATATCTTTATGCATTGACCAGTATGTGAAGTTTTTCCAAAATACTGGTCAATGCATAAAGATATTTCTAGTAAAAGTAGCTCATTGGCTGTATTTTTTTTATCCTGCAGTTTCAGCATACTCTAGTTGGATATTCAGATTCGAACAAATGCTTTAAAAGTCTGTGCCTGACATCTGTGTTGAAAATCAAAAATGGATGCCTCCATTCTGTTTACTTTTTAAGTCCTATCTTTAAACAGAAAAGAAGATGGCCATTTATTATTGCTCATCTCATAGTAAGTGTTCATGAAATTCCAAAAGCTCAAATGGCCCTTCTGGACTGCCTTTAGCTCACAGACATTATTTTCGTACATGGTGCAGTGGTTAGATTGCAGTATTGCAGTCTAACTCTGCCCAACAGCTAGGAGTTCGATCCTGACTGGCTCAAGGTTGACTCAGCCTTTCATCCTTCCAAGGTCGGTAAAATGAGAACCCAGATTGTTGGGGGCAATATGCTGAATCTGTAAACCACTTAGAGAAGGCTGTAAAGCACTGTGAAGTGGTATATAAGTCTAAGTGCTATTGCTATTGCTATTGCCAGAGGCAGGGCTAAGTTGGGATATAAAGTCTGCTTATTTTAACTTTTACAGAGAAGATGAAGTAGCATAGGTGACTTAAGATTGTAACTAGGAAATCAAACAAAACCAATGAGAGCCAATCTGAACATTATGCTTTTCAAAGAACCACTAAACTATGCCTTATGTAGCTGTGTATCTCCAATGAGACTAACATCTGAAGCTACCAACATTGCACCAGCGGTTCCCAAAGAATCTCCAGGTGTCACCTGATAGAGTTTATGGTTATTGCTTTGAAACTTTCCGAGTGACAAGGGAAATGTGTGGCACACAACGAACATTTCAGATATTCATTAGTTATAGGAAGACACTTTCCAATAAGCATCATGTAACAATTAAGTGGATCCTGAGCCATCAATGTAATTGATCCAGATATGATGACAAACTCCTGTGGTGAATGTGAGCTCATTCACTGTAGGGGACACCAGCATCTTCCAACCAAAACCTCAGGAAGACCCAGGAGCCTGCCTATCACATGTCATTCAACTGCAAGAGTCTCCAAAATTATTGACCTAATCCTTTGCTCAGCATGAGACTGGGGACTTCTACTCAATGGTATTCTGAGACTTCCTATGAAAATAGACCTTACAAAAGAAATTGAAAAGTAAAGTTAGCTCAAGAAGCAGCTGAACTCTGTAAATCTCAGGATCTCCCACTGGGTACGTTGACGATATCAACATCACAAGACAATGGCTAAGAGCCTCTGTCATTAATCACAGGCTAAATAATGAATTTGCTTTCTCTGTGAGAAGAAAAGACATATTTATGCACTCAAGAATTATTTTGATCCTCCTTTTAACTAACCAAAAGTAACATCTTGACAATCTTAATGGGCTAATTGTACACTGATGGTCATCTACAAATGTGATCATTTTGAGGCCTTTATATCCAGACTGCTGAAAAAGCTGGAAAATTGATATGTGAACACAAAATGTAAATCACTGAACCTCAGCATGACTTAAGATGTTGCCACTGCATAGAGATTCAGTCTGAGGAGCAAAGAGAAAATGAAAGCTTCTATACACAACAGGCTTTAGGATTAGTCAGCATCCTGATTCTAGGATTACTTCACACATTAACTCCACACCTGAGACAGGAGCATAAGCAGTGCCATGAGAAGTCAGACTGTGGAGCTGTTTTGTTCCATATTGTTTATACCAGCTTTCTCCAAACTGGTGCCTTCCAGATCTAGTTTTTCCATCATCAATGGTTTACTAGTGGATAGTGTATATTAGTGTAAACTAATTTCATCACATTGTACTCCAGGTTTCAAAATATCTCTAAGAATTGGGAGTTGAGAGAATCCAGTGTTCTGCATGATACCGGAGAGTTCGATTTGATTTCCTAAAATTACAATTTAGAAGGAAGGAAGGAAGGAAGGAAGGAAGGAAGGAAGGAAGGAAGGAAGGAAGGAAGGAAGGAAGGAAGGAAGGAAGGAAGGAAGGAAGGAAGTAAGTCATCATTTGGTGAGCACTGTGTGCCAATATTGGCCAGCCTGCCTGACAATTGTACCAAGTTAAAACAACAACAACAACAACAACCAGAAGTTACATTTGAGATAAAAGACCATTGGCAAATCATCTGAGAAAGGGAAGAATAAAGCTTCCAGTCAAAATTTCTTGGCTTATGCCTATCCTTCATTTTTAAAAGCACTCAGATTCACCCAAGAATGTGAAAAATAAAAAAGAAATATATGTAACCCAGGCTGATCATCTTTTTCATGTTACATTATCCCTCTAGACATGACCATCCATCACTATTGTTAAGAAACTTGGTGACATTCGAAATAGCCTATGATACTTCCTTGATACTGAAACTAATTCCTTGAATGAATTTGCTCTACCCCCACTTCTTTCCCCCCCTTTCTTTCCTTGCATATAACTGGCTAAAGGTGGCTCTGTTTTGCTCTTGTTCTATCTTACACACTCACACATTGTTTTAAGAGTTTCCATGCTTTCGTTTTGCAATATTCCCATACACTGACATGAAATTAAGCAAATAAACAAATAAAAAGCAAGAGAGAAAAAGAGAGGGTGAGAGTGAAAGAGAAAGTGAAACACAGAAAGAGAGAGAGGAAGGGACAGAGGGAGATTTTTCAGCTGTACTGTTAACCTTGAGTGGGAAATCATTCAAGATATCAGGCACAAATTCGTGCCTACTTTATTTCATGAAATTATTACTTTGCTTATTTTTTCCCATATCAGGGTGAAGGGAGGAAAAAATTAGAAAAGCCAAGGAAACCTCATGACATCACAGAGGCACTGAGCTTGACTCAAAAGACCCTTTACCTCTTTTTAAGGTTAGCATGTTAATTGCTAACATAGACTAAACCGGGGTCTCCAACCTTGGCAACTTTTAAGATTTGTCGATTTCAACTCCCAGAGTTCCTCAAGTCTTAAAGTTGCCAAGGCTGGAGACCCCTGGACTAAACTATCATGCTAAATATAGTTCTGTGTGTCTGATTTTATTTTCCTCTAAAGAAAAAAAAACCCATGATATCTTGTCATGAACCAAGCAGTTGGTTGTTTGCATGTTAGATTTATATTCTGCTGTTCTCCAAGAGTTTAAGGAGGTATACCTAGTACCTCTACATTTTTTCCACAACAACAATTCTGTGGGGTAGGATGGGGACTAAGGACAGTGCCTTCCCTGATGAAATGGGTTCAATTCATTATTTATTCTATACCTAACTGTATTAATAAGATAGACCAGAGATCTGCAAACTTGGCTCTTTTAAGAGTTGTCGACTTCAACTCCCAGAGTTCCTCAGCCAGCTTTGCTTCAAAACTCTGGGAGTTGAAGTCCATAAGTCTTAAAAGAGCCAAGTTTGCAGACCCCTGAGATAGACCATTCCATCAGCAATTGTGACATACTTGTTAAAACACCCCTCCCCCCCCACTCCACACTGACACAGGGAAACGGCTGATTTTCAGGTAAGAATGTCCTTTAAGAGATGACATTTTGAGTTTTTCTAAATGATAGCTTCATGTTTGGCCTACTGCTGAGGTTAAACACCAGGGAGATGATAAGAAATGATAATAAAACTGTGTAAGAACAAGACCTTGTACATCCTTCCTTTTCTAGGTCTTTGCCCACCAACAGATCTTTAGATTGTTCTCTAAACCTACATAATGTAGTAGCAGCTAAAATCAGCCAAGCTTGGATATAAGCAATGTTTGAAACATATATCACAAATATAATCAGCTGATTCAAAAAGTAAAGGGGGAAAAACATTTTTTTCTCCAAATAATAAAAATAGTGAAGGAAAAATGTAGGGTTGACGTCTGTGTGCATTGATATATTACACTGTGTATTTTTGTGAATTTTGTGAATGCTCTGGGAACTCCAGAGCAGTGATGCTGAGAGCTTTCATTAGAGATTCTAACTTTCACTATTTCTCATGGTTCAGAATTTTAGAAGAGGGGATAACAGGTTAAATTACTTCCAATTGACTTTAGTTTGCTATGTTGAGTGGTCTCTTGTAACTCTGTTACTTTACAGCAAACTGGAAGACAAAAGCAAATCCAAATATTAGCTCTATTCTTTTAAGCCAGGGGTATCAAACTGGTGGCCATGGACCAGATGTGTCATGTGCAGACCATGTCTACCCCAGGTACGAAGGCAAAAAAAGTCACAATATGTCACATGACATCAATGTTTTATTTTTATTTATTTATTTTTGTCACAACATCATATAAAAAGGATTATATAGTATATAAACATATATATGAGTAAATATTAGGAGGTATAAGCACCAATATATATATAGGAAGAAGAAAAGAAAAGAAAAAAAAAACAATAGGACAGGAACGGTAGGCACGTTTGTGCACTTATGCACGCCCCTTATGGTCCTCTTAGGAATGGGGTGAGGTCAATAGTAGAAAGTTTTTGGTTGAAGCTTTTAGGATTATGGGAAGAGACCACAGAGTCAGGTAAAGTATTCTAAGCACTGATGATTCTGTTACAGAAGTCATATTTTCTGCAATCTAGATTAAAGCGGTTAACATTAAGTTTAAATCTGTTGGTTGCTCTTGTATTGTTGCAATTAAAGCTGAAGTAGTCTTTAACAGGAAGGACATTATAATAGATGATTCTATGAGTTAAACTTAGGTCTTGTCGAAGGCGACGGAGTTCCAAGTTTTCTAAGCCTAGGATTTCAAGTCTGGTGGGATAAGGTATTTTGTTGTTTTCAGGGGAGTGGAGAACTCTTCTTGTAAAATATTTCTGGACTCGCTCAATTGTATTGATGTCAGAGATGTGGTGAGGGTTCCAAACAGGTGAGCTGTATTCTAGAATTGGTCTAGCAAATGTTTTATATGCTCTGGTTAGTAGTGTAGTGTTTTTGGAAAAGAAGCTACGCAGGATTAGATTTACAACTCTTAGAGCCTTTTTTGCTATGTAGTTACAGTGGGCTTTGACACTTAGATCATTTGACATGAAAACTCCAAGGTCTTTAACGGGGTGGGGGTCATCTGTAAGATAATGTCCATCAAGTATGTACTTAGTGTTTGGGTTCTTTTTTCCAATATGTAAGACTGAGCATTTGCTGGTTGAGATCTGGAGTTGCCAAGTTTTAGACCAAGTGGTTAGATGATCAAGGTCTTTTTGGATGATAGATGCATTGTCTGTGGTGTTAAATAGTTTGACATCGTCAGCAAAGAGAACACAATTACTTGCGATATGGTCACAAAGATCATTAATGTATAGTATGAAGAGTGTTGGTCCAAGGACGCTGCCTTGAGGAACGCCACTCTTGACAGGAACAGGATTTGATAGAGCATTGCCAATTTTGACCACTTGTTGTCTGTTGGACAGAAATGCAGATATCCATTTGTGAAGGGGTCCTGAAATGCCATAGGATTTTAGTTTTAGGAGAAGTTTATCGTGTACTACTGAGTCAAAAGCTTTGCAGAAGTCTATGTAGATTGCATCTATTGTTTTGCCTTGATCGAGATTTGTAGTCCATATGTTTTTACAGTGAAGAAGTTGTAAGTTGCATGATAATTTTTTCCTGAAACCAAATTGTTTATTGGAGAGTAGGTTGTTAGTTTCTAAGTGTGAGGTAATGGATTGGTTGATGATTGATTCCATGACTTTGCAGTTGACACAGCACAGAGAGATCGGTCTGTAATTTTCAACTAAGCTGGGGTCTCCTTTTTTGAAGATAGGGATGACTGTGGCTAGTGACCAAAGTTTGGGAAAGGAACTGGTTGTGAAAGCTTTGTCAAAGATTATGCTTAGGGGTTCTGCTATATTAGTGGAAAGTTTTTTTAAGAAGTATGCGCATAGTCTATCAGGTCCAATAGATAGCGATGGTTTCAAGTTATGAAGAGCTTTTTCAACGTTTTCTTCTGTGAAATCTATATGGGTTAAGTCATCATATTCAGTGCTAGTGCGTTTATGGAATGTCGGATATGTGTTATTGCTGTTAACAAAAACTGAGCCAAAGAAACTGTTGAAGAGGTTAGCTTTAACTGTTTCGTCATTGTATCCTTTGTTGTTAGAATCTTTTAGTGGTGGGATGGATCTTGAGTCTTTAAGTTTATTGTTCACAAAATTATAAAAGGCACGATTGGAATTTGTGCGCAAAAGGTTCTCTTCTTGCTTGGTGTGATAATTTGTGCATTCAGTTTTTATTTGGTTGCATATATTTTTGTAGCGGTTTTTGAAATTTGCTACACAGCCTTTTTTGTTTCTTTTCCAGAGAGATTTTTTTTTGATTGAAGCTTTTTTATTGATATGTGAGGCGGCAAGTTAGACACTCGTGCTTTAAGCAATCCACATCATCAGATTTCACTCGCTTTTATTCAAAACCTGAAAATATCTACCCGGATAAAGTTAGCCAAAAGTCACTACCATTTCCTTCTCCAATACTTTAAAAGTAATTTGAAGTCAACTAGCAATCATTTTCACTGCCAGTAAGTTTAAGATGCTGAGAACAACATGAGTGCTTCTGCCAAATAACCAAAAGATGAGCACAAATATATTAAAGAGGAGCTTTTTACCTTTCCATAGTTTAATACCTTTGGGACATCAAAAAAGAGTCTCTCTTCAGAATTTTTTTAAAAAATGTGTGAAACACAGGTGCTGAATGTCAGGTTTAACCTGAGAAACTAGAGGGAATTGCAGGTTTCTGGCAATAGGGAGTGGCTTGCTTTCAAACTCAGTAGGGCTTCAGATTTTTAAATGTTAAATTAACATCAAAGGAAAACGGGGTGACTATAGATGAACCAGAAGCAACAGGTAACAGTAACAGAGTTGGAAGGGACCTTGGAGGTCATCTAGTTCAACCCCCTGCTCACGCGGGAGAACTATACTAGGGTTTCGAACTGCCAATCTTTCTGATCGACAAGCTTAGCACTGAGCCACCGGTTCAATGGCCAAACACAGATAAGATGTGGAGTCACACAAGTACAGAGTTTATTTGAAATGGTGGAAAAAGCATGGAAAGTGCAGGGAGTTTCTGATTAAACTTTTGAGGGTAAAATGCATACTGAATAGAACTGTTTCAGCTTCTTTAGAAAATACCAGAATTGGGGCCCCCATTACCTGGTGGGGGGGGGAACCTGTTGCTTGGCAATGCCAATGTACCTCACAGTGAAGGGGAATCATTTTTTTTGATGGCTAGTATAAATTGCAGATTCAATTATGACAAAAGGTTGCCTTATACATTCTGGTGCTGCATTTTAAAGAGTAAGGAAGACAATTACCATCCATTTGATCTGGACCTGGAAACCAATGCAGTGGCTTAAGAATACAATTTTTCAAATCCTGATGGGAGTGTCTCATCAAGAGACTAGTTCTTATATTTTATACTAGCCCCGCCCCCCAGCATCATCTTCACAAAAAAATCTACTGAGTTACATCTCCTTTTATATAAATGTTGTAAATAACATGGGAATAGCACATTGACATTCCAAGGACTTTACCCTGCCCCTGACCATTGAGGCAGAAAAACCACAAAACATTGCCTCCAATCCTTGACTCCTGCAACTGGCCCAGAAAAATAACATGGAAGTATTGAATGGTGTCAAGATTTTTAATAGGACAAAAAGGGGTACAATTCTCACATCTAAGTCCCAATGAAGGGAATCAACTAGAAAGACCAGTGCTTTTTTCTGTGCCATAACCTGCATGAATTCTGACTGGAAAAGATTCAGATGGGTTGTTTCATCTAGAATCTTCTGTAGTTGATTTTGTCATCATCCTCTCAACCCCAACAAGGGCATTAGAGTAGATAAAAGTTGTCAGAGGTAGTTTGGCCTATGGAGATATCCAGTGATGGGATTCAAATAATTTAACAACCGGTTCTCTGACCTAATGATTTCTTCCAACAACCAGTTCAGCAAACTGCTCAGAAAGTTAACAACTGGTTCTCTCGAAGTGGTGCGAACTGGCTGAATCCCATCACTGGAGATATCTCTTTGGCAAATGAGTACCTCTTCCTCCTTTAAAGTAAGTAGAATTGTGCTCTGCACCCCAGTAGCACTTATCATTTTTTTCTGAGTCCAGCTGCTCATGACCCATCTAGCTACCCAAAGCTGCAGGTTGCTTAACTGAATCCAACCTAAAGGAGATACAGACAACTTTACTCTCCAAGAAATTCATACATTCATTAAATATGCTCACAGGTATTTTGTTCTACTGATATTTCTCTAAAAGGGTCCAGATAACTCAGAAAAACTCAAAATTTGTGGTTTTAATAGGTGCAAAGATGAACTAATAGTTTGCTGTTCTTATTGCCCTTGTTTAAGCCGAAAGTGAGCTATTACTAATGGTCACTAGATTTTGGTTTTTCTTTGTTTTTTTTCCTTTGTTTTTTTTTACCAATATTCTTCTACGTCCCTTTTCAATCCTTCAGATCCTCAGTAATCATATAGTTGTTTGGGATTAACAAATAAGCAAGGGTGTCTCTGAAGAAATCTCATCCAGTGCTCTAACCAAAGAAATAAGATTAGGAGGCCTAGTTTATTTCTTCCTTGCATCACTATTTGACCTACTCTTTCTGACTTTAATTGCAGTGAGTAAGTATATTATCCACCCTCTGCCAGATTAAAATATGGCAATCCTGCACAAGGTAGTGTCCTCTGATTTGTTAAACAAAAAAACTGATTTGATGAAATCAAAGGCTGGTATGCACATGTAGCTCTGTACATAATTGTAGTGTAGGATAACTGAATGTTTGGTGACCTAGTCATTTAAATTAGAGACTGGAGATACTTTATAAGCAAAGAATGTTTAAGATTTAGTCCAGTGAACCCTGTGTTGGTGTAATGACATTAGCCAGAAGTAAAGTCAACAACAGGCTCATTTCACTATAGAATATTTCTTAACAACCCTTAGGAAATGTATCTAATTTTGTCTAAACTCCTTTCCCTGCCTTGATATTCCTCAGCCAACTCATGCAAGCACAAACCTCTTAATTGAGTTCAAATATGTTGTTGAGACTCAGCAGCAAATTGCCATATTAGGAATGTGTGGATACTCTCCCTCAACAAAATGAAGGACTGGAACAAATTTGTTTTCTGTTGATCCAACGGGTACATGAACCCATGATTGCAAATTATAAAGGTAAAGTTTTCCTCAAGTCAAGCTTGACTCTTCATGTCTTTATAGTTTACTCTGGCATCAGTACAGAAGTGGTTTCCTATTATCTTTTACCAGCAAAAGTTTTAAAAAGAAAAACTGTAATCTAGTCTGCTGTCCAGAAATTTCCTGATGACCATTCATCTAAGTACTAATCAGTTCTGATAGCGCTAAACTATATAAAACAAGCAGACTTCATGAACTCTTGTATCATAAAAGCTGAAATCGGACATGAGTGTCAATACTACTAAATGTTGATTGAAACATGCAACAATTTATCAGCAGGAAAAAGGGGAAGAGAGTGCTTTAGAAATATGTATTGTATATTTTCTTTAAAAGCAATGGTTATGTTAAAAAATTGTAAAGAATCTATAGGTCATCTAATCCAATCCCTTGATCAGTTTGGGAATACACATAAGATAACTATCCAACACTTGTTTGACTAAGTGAGCATTATTCTTCTAAGCAAACTGTACACTTCTTAACATCTACATAAAGCTTTTGTGAAGGTCATTTGACAGTTTGCAGTTTGGTGTAATTAATATTCTGATGATACCCAATATATCTCTAGCTCAGATGATTGGAGGATGAAAACTCTTGTCCCTAATCTCTGGAGTCTAGAAGGGGAGAAATAGATTGAAACTCAACCAAAGCTAGACAGAGTGGCTGAAGATTCAGAAGCTAACTGAAATGGACAATTACACCTTTCACTTTAGATGGAATTGTGCTCCATCAGAAAGGTCTGATGGCCAGGGGTGCTCCTGGATTCCCAGCTCTTGTCAAAACTGCAGGTGGAAGCTGTGGCCAAGAAGACTTCTGTCCAGCTTTGACTGGTTGTAACTCTTCTTGAAACTAAAGGTAGAGGGTACAATCACTCATGTCTTTGTCACCACATGAGTGGACTACTGTAATAAGCTATACGTTTAGATGCCTTTGAAGATCACCCAGAAACTGCAATTAGTATAAAATGTACCCACAAATTAACTTGGACAAGCCAATATTGTCATATAACACCAATACTGCAGAGCTCCATTGTTTGATGGTTTGTTTATGGTTTGTTTATGAGTATAATTCAAGGTTCTGGAGATCATCTTTCAAATCATGCAGGCTTGGAATTTGTCTATCTTTGACATCTTCTGCTTCAAGTAGTATTTACATGCCCAAGACATAGCTATGAAGGGTACTTGCTGACAGCCCCCACTTTGGTGTGATGTGTGAGAGAACAAAAGATAAAGAAGGAGGAAAAGAGAGAAAGAGTGAAAGAAAAACCAACTAATAAAGAAGCAGGGAAGTCCCAAAGGTGCTTTTTCAAGAGGCAACTGGACTTTCTGGACTTCAGAAAGTCTTTTGAAAAATCACCTTTGGGACAACCATGACCTGGATGACTGAGAATCTCCACAGACAAGAAGCATGGAAGGATATTTTTCTGGATGATTACTGACCACTTGGCAGATAGCCAAAAGCTGAAAGGATATCTGTATTGTTTGGGTTCCATATACACATGTTTAATATACAGTTTTAGATGATTCATGATATTAGCATGGATTTTGATAGGTTTGTTTTGTTTATGATCCTTAGATTCTAACAGCAAATATTTGAATAATATACAGAATTAACATCTTATGTCTTTGGTCAACCTAGTATTTTACTGTACAGTTGCATATGCACTGTTCACATAATTCTGATACTAATAATTGAATTATAGAATTGGAGGTTACTTCAGAAGTCATCTAGACCAATCACCTCCTCAGTGCATTATCCCCTATAATATCTCTGACAGATAACCATCCAACCTCTGTTTGAAAATTTCTAATAAAAGAGAACTTATAATTTACAACTAAGTCAACTAAGGTCCCACCAAATACTGTGATCATTAACATCACAATGGAGATGTAATCCATAAAGGCTTACATCAGGGCTTTTGATTTTGATCCAAATCTAGTTACAAATATACTCCTGGTTACACATATATCAGAAGCCAGACATGCACATTATCTGAAACAGATGGTTGTTATTAAAATAGCTGTTAAAATCTAAGTGTCTCATTTTCCATTTTTCTTTGGAATGTTTACCACAATTTTATTTCATGACATCATATGAAATAAAACAAACGATCCCTTCAAATGATGGGATCATTTGTCCTACAGGATTGACTTGCTGCAGGGGAGCATGGTGGAGAGTAAAATCACTGTAACATTTAATTGTGTGGATAACATTGTGCCTAACTGAGAAGGCAAATTTTGCCATTTTTGAAGGCAACTTTTTGGAAGGCAATTTTTTTTAAAAAAATTTAAAAAAATGAGCCACATTCTATGCTTAGAATAACAAGGATCTTGTGAATCCAGGAGATTGGTAGAGAATGCATATACATTTTTATATCTATTATATCTATTATTATTATTATAATATATCATATCTCTATCTATCTATCTATCTATCTATCTATCTATCTATCTATCTATCTATCTATCTATCTAATCCCAATCAAAGATTATCTTGTTGCCACCTGCACATGGTTGCATATTAGTGACTTTAGAAAGACCCACATAGGGCATGTGGTTGCTCAAAATCAATTAAGAAGAATGTTGGAAATCTGAACCATCTTTCCTTCTGTATTTTTATTCATAGTAGTATTCTATTAATTTCAATAGAAGAGAATATACATAGCTCTGGGTTGGATTTAGGAGACCTTGGTGCTCTCTGAGTTCGATAGTTTCATCACCCAACTAGTTTCATCACCCAAATTTCTCAGTGCAAGTAAATGTATGGTTTGGTCCCTATTCTATTGTTGCCCAATGTCCAGTACAATGTTGATATTCTCATTTATTTGTCATGTCTCTAATTGTACTATTGAACCAGTTTGGATTTCTCTGTTATTTTGATAATCATTGTCTTGGGAAATTTGCAAAGAAACTAACAAAGGAAATGATAAAATAGAAAATGGAAATGCCTCTCTATTTAAAGCAGCTGTTTGGGTGCCAGCTGCTTAGTTAACAAATACATCTTTAATGAAATAAAACAATCAGGCAGGATTTATTGATTGCTAACAATTGTTTTAAATACAGTCTGCTAGACGGAGCTGTTAACATCCTTTTTGGACCAATTAGTTGAGTTGTTTTGAATTAGGGATACTTTGCCATTATCTGAAAAGAAGAAGAAAAGCCCTGCCTGCAAGCCTATTTCTCTTGCTTACAGAAGAGAGTATGGATGAACTGAATGTTGAACAAAAGATCTGGATGCAATTCCAGCTGTTTGGGGGAACAGAAGCTGCCCATGTTACCAAGTCTTTCACCTCTCTTACTGCAGTTCAAATGCATTCTGGGATCATGAATGAAGGCACAGTGGTGTTTTTATATCTTGGCCCAACAAATGGCAAAAATGACAGGAATCCCCCAAGTATTTGTGGTATTTCACAGCCAATTTCTGCAACGGAAGGATAACAAAGTTCTGTGTAAACTTACATCTAAACCTGACCTCTATCTCCTTGTGTTGCAGGGGGAAGAAAATTAGTATTATTGTAATGGAAGACCAGAAGGCATTAGGGAGCCTTCCTGTTCTGCTTTCAATGAATCAACAAAAAAATCCAATTTCAAGTGTAAAATTCCACAGATCCTTTTCCTAACCAGACCCACAGTTTTGCAAAGAATCTGTTCTTGATTTATAACTTAATTTATTGTTCCTATCTATGGCAAACTAGCTGGAATCTTGTAATACTATGCTGTTTTCCAGATATCTAGACTGATATAAAACAAGGCTTTTAAAAATGTTTTCTGCAAAAAATATTTCCCACAACAACTATTGCAGCTGACAGCTTAACAAAGTCCCCTTTGGAGGGCATGAGCAGCTATATACATTTGATTCGTAAATAAAAATAAAATAAAATAAACTGTGGTCTCATAGATCCTGGAATTATACAGATCATAATATTAATTTAATATGATTGTGACCAGCTTCTACTTCATCAATAACTTGCCTCTGGTTTAAATTGTAATTTGAATTAAAAAGAAACCCTTTCTCTTTCCTGCTTATCATTTTCCAAATTACAACGGTTGACAGCAGCAGGGAGAAAGGGAGGGATTTTCTTCCCCCACCTTATTCCTGTTTCGAGTGCTGCTAATAATAGAACCACCTGTGTTTGGGAAACTTGGGAATATCATTTGAACCTTTCCCAGGTTGTCTGGTTTTTAAATATGAATACATGCCCTAAGGAGAAGAGAGTGCGAGAGAAGGAGCCAGAAAGAGTTAACTTTTTAGAAGTCACTAAGTTTCTTTTTTCATTTTTTTTCTTGTTCCCACAGCTGCAACAACCAGCTTCAAGCTGAAATGAATGCACCTGACATGGCCTAAGATTTTGCCAAAGTTGGATTCTTTCCCTATCGTGGCAGTAGGATACTAACTGAAAAAGCTCTCAAGCAAAAGTTTTATCATGATGTCTTTCTGCTTGGGTTTAACGGAAGTAGGAAAAGCCAAAGAGCGTGATGATTGTTGCAAAAATCATGCTATAATGAAAGATGAGATACACTTATACAGTTTTTGGCCTGTTCTGTATTTTATGGAATAAATGCAAGAATACCAAATGTCAGACATGAGTGCATGTTAGTGCAATTTCATTTAGAATCCAGCCTTGGATTTAAACTTCTGCTAGAATTTTCCTCCACAGCTTGAAAAGAAACCCCCACTGGGCTACAGTCACTGTCTGGAATAGAATATCACCTATATTCATTCCTAATTATTTCTATTTTATTGATTATTTATATGCCACCAAGTTAGTACTTGTTTTAGCAACCACACAGATAGATTATCCCCATGATAGTCTCTTCCTCTAATTTGGTCCTTCAGGTTTTTCCAATGGAGCTCACTATTGTAACTGAGTCCATCTATCTTGCTTGTGGTTGTTTTCTTCCACCATTTTCAGTATTAGAGTCTTCTCCAGAGAGTGTTATTTGTCTGAAGTATAATATGATTATTCTACAGATACAATTGGAAAAAGATGAAAGTGTTTTTTCTACTTGTTTATATTATTTTAATTTGTTCCTCAAGAGATATTCCTAAAACTGACATGTAAAAACACCTTAGAAATTATACAGCAAGTATATCGCCAAGTAAGGTCTTTACTAGGTGGATTATTATTTTAATGAAAACAAAGGTAGGGCATTTTAACATATACACAGTGTTATGTATATTCAAATACCAGTTATAATCAGTAGCAGTTTAATAATACATTAATTAATTAAAAAAATACTAAGGATATAGCACATTGTTTAATAAACTCACCCAAATATAGATTTTGGAATATCCCTTCTGTCAAAAATATTACATGAAGACTCAGTTCTCTTGAGGTATAAACTTCTAAGAAAAGTGGAAAAAAAGAGAAGAAGATGGACAGCAGCTAAATTAATGGATTTAATTATAATGGCTATGGATGCATCAATGAAAGACTTGAAGGACAAGAGTGGGGACAGATCATCATAAGGAAGATCAATCAGTCTGGTTGTTAAGAGTCAATACTGACTTGATGTCATATAATCAATCAATCAGAACTGAAATAATTAGGAATAAATGTAGGTATTGTCCTGTTTAAGACAATGATTGCAACCCAATGGGGTTTCCTGCACAGGTGAGAAGAAAAACTGCAATAGAAAAGTTAATACCAATTTGATGAGGCATAATCAATCGATAAAGTTCTACTGAAATTAAAATAATATGGTTAGCTTCAAGCAACAGTTTTTGAAACATCCAGTCATGTCACTATCTTAGAATAATGACATCTATTTGAAATATTTCTCTCCCCCACCCCCATTTTTAGCCAGGTTTGCTGGTGACAATTGACTAATTTCTCCCCACAAGCAGAAGTAAACATGACAACATTTTAAATATATATTATTTTTGCAGCTTTAAAAACAATATACACAGCATGGCTTTCATGACTTACCTTGTCTTCATTTGCTGAATTATAAATTTTATAAATCAAATTAGAAATCTTATAAATCAAATGTCTTATTTGAACCCAACAGTTCTGTTTTCCTTTTATTAGGGTTTTAAAAAAAATGATCTTCCCTAAGGAACAAATGTCTGATCTAACATTTGAGGGTGTTCTTCTCAAATAGGAGAAAGAAAACCTTTAGTTTGAGTGGCTTATAAATATTTATATAATTTGTGTCAGGGTATGTAGATTTAATAGCTGTAAGCTGATGAGAGGTTGTAAGTGGAAGCAACTGAAAGCTGATGCAATAGGATTGAGGCAGCAGGGTTACTGCCAGTTTAAGAAACTGGGTAAGAAGCTGTCTATATAAGGAAAGCCATTAGAGGGAGTTTCACCTTCTCCACATGCGCTCTCTTGTCATGTATTCTCATTGCTCTCCTTATGTCAGTAGCTGTATGTTGTTATTTAACCACGTATAAGTCTGTAAATATTTAGCTGTAGATAAAACCACTATTAATTATCTAAAGGTGCTGTGTGCTGTGTTTTGCTCCTGGGTTTATCTCAAAATACTAGTTATGCTGCCTAAACTCTGACAGTTTGTATCACACATTCATAAAAGCCCAACTAAAATGCTACTGTACTAGAACCTAGGCCTCAGATTTGATTGGGAGAGATGCTTTTCCTCCACCTTGTGCACAAAGCTTCATTCTCTGGGCTACCAGAAGTGTATTAATAACTCCATAATTACAGATACAATAATAGTGCTAATAATGACAAATCTTGAACTCTCAAATAATCTCATTAGAATGTATAGATAAACTGCCTGGTTATTTCTCTACTAAAGTCACGAGGTTGAACTGGTCTAATCCAGAATCAGATTCAATTCCTAATCCAAAGACCTACCTCATTACAGCTGCTGCTGATATAAAAGACAGGTTCTTTTATCATAACTAGCCCTTTCTGAAAACAGGCATTTCTTAAAATAGGGACAGTCTTAAAACCTGCTATCTGCTGATCCCAAAGATAATGTATTGCAGCAAAGTCCATAAATTAATATCTCTGTTCATATCAGCCTTTTCCTCAAATCTAATCATGAGGCCATTAAGGCATCCCAGTCTATCATCTTCTAAACATTTAGCATTACAGCTATGCAAAGCTAGCAATCAGTCTGCCATCAAAATATTATAACATAATTAATTGAGGCTCTACATAACCCCCCCTCCCAGCATAATTGGCAAAGCATTGCATTATTAACATATTAATACGTTGACCCTTGCTACATGAGGCTCATAAATTGAGATGTGTTAACACTGCTGGAAGATGCTGCAGGAGAAAGTGGGAAAGCAGAATGTAGAAAGTTAATGGAGCTCACACCAATCAAAAGATGGCTTTGTTCAAAGTGAAGGATTTGTGTTAATAATTTGTCCCTCAAGAAGGAGAAAAAATAGATCAAGATTCCATTAAGAGTTTGGAGACATAAGGAAAGAGTAGCAGGGTACAAAAAAATGGAAGATATTTTGAAATGTGACCAAATAATTTTTCACCAAAGAGAAGAGACAAGACCAAAGGAAGGTTTAAAAAAAATCAGTTGTTTTGAAGTATGAACTAGATGGGCAGAGCTGACCAGGGTTTTTCTCCTGGATCTCTTGGCAGTTTTAGAAACCACTATTCATTATTTCTTCCTGGACCACCTGGTCAGCTTGGATTTTGGTGACACATTCTTTTTTTTAGTAATTATAGTCCTTCCTGCTTCAGCTTCCATATATTCTTCAAGGGTAGCCCCACGTAGAGTGTATTATATAGTCCATATGGCAGTTGACCAGAGTGAGAAAAAGTAGAGTCAATTGAATAGGTTCTATCTCCCTATAGAGGTAGGTATCATAAAAGACTCTCAAAGTCACTAGGGTATAATGTGACCATACAAAGAAGACAAAGGTAGTTCCTCCCTCAGATCACACTGCCAATGCTCTGACAAGAAAACCATGTCTAGTGTGTGATATAATGTGTGATATAAACCATAATCCAACTATTTTGAGTTGGATTTTGAATGATCTGGGATAGGTCTACGGCCACCATGGCAACCATGAACTCCTGAGCTGCCCAAAGGCCAGCCCCAGGGATGGCAAATCCCTGTCTCATAGTAATGACTGTGATGTTCACTGTTCATGTGTACAATCATGAATAGTGTACCAGCTTTGACTTACTTTGAGCCAGGTGGACTTAGAGTTGATTATCCATGTCCTGATTTTATTCCATGCTGAGCAGTGCAATGCATTTCATTTGGGGCTGCCTTTGGCAATCACAATTAGTACAAAAGGCAGGATCTTGACACCTAACAAGATACAGAAATCGTATCTGTACTGAAGGACCTGTGCTTGCTGCCGATGGCCTGTCGTGCATAGTTAAAGAGGTTGGTGTTTCCCTTTAAATGGCTTTAAAAAGTAAAGGTAAAGGTTCCCCACACACATATGTGCTAGTCATACCTGACTCTAGGGTGCGGTGCTCATCTCCATTTCAAAGCCAAAGAGCCAGCGCTGTCTGAAGACATCTCCGTGGTCATGTGACCAGCATGACTAAATGTCAAAGGTGCATGGAATGCTGTTACCTTCCCACCAAAGATGGTCCCCATTTTTCTACTTGCATTTTTACGTGCTTTCGAACTGCTAGGTTGGCAGAAGCTGAGACAAGTAATGGGAGCTCACCCCATTACGCGGCACTAGGAATCTGAACCGCTGAACTAGTGACCTTTCGATTGACAAGCTCAGCATCTTAGCCACTAAGTCACCGCATCCCACTAAATGGCTTTAGGTCTAACTATATCTGGGAGTAAGATAGCATGGAAATTTAATAAATTATTATTATGTGAGGGATTGCCTTTCCTGTTACAAACCTGTCCAGTTATTTAGCTCTGCAGGAGAAGATATTTCAAAAGTATCCCACAGGCGGGAACTCACCTGTTACAGTTTTACACAGGACAGGATCTTTACTTGTGTGGCCCTCCCATCTATTGAATACATTCCAAAATGAGACAGATTGGCTCTCACTCTCTTTTACCAGGCTTTTGTTGATTGAAATTTAGCTTATTTTAAAGTCAGTTAATTTATTTTTCCCCCTGATTTATTTCTTAAAAGGAAACCAAGCTGTCAAATAATACATATGGTGGCTGCACACCATCAAAGCTGACACTTGCCAGAACATAGAAAAACTCAAAAGAGAGTGCAAGATGGGAAGATGGGCCTCATAGAATCTCCAAAAAAATGGCTTTGACTGAATCCGATAACATCATCATGATTTCTATATTTTACCATTCTTGTTTTTAATTGATATAAGTCAATGTAATATAAATAAAAAAGCAGAATATAAATATAATAACAATAAAACAAACAAATGATATAGAGTGACAATCCTTATGATTTATATTGATATATTGACCATCAATTGTGTTGTAAATGTTGTACCTTGATGAACGTATCTTTTCTTTTATGTACACTGAGAGCATATGCACCAAGACAAATTCCTTGTGTGTCCAATCACACTTGGCCAATAAAAATTCTATTCTATTCTATTCTATTCTATTCTATTCTATTCTATTCTATTCTATTCTATTCTATTCTATTCTATTCTATTTACAATATATAATTTTAAAGTTGGAGGAGGCCATGGAGGTAATCTACAATATGTGTGTGTGTGCGGGTGGGTGTGTATCTGAAGGGACAAAATTTTCTTGTAACTTCTGGATTTCCCCAAACTCTAAAATTAGTTGATCTCTACCAATAAAATTCCTACTTATTTTATTTTAGGAAAAAAAGGAAAATAAATAAACTTGAAATTATTCCTGGCAGAGTTGTCATGTCCAAAGTAACTGCTGGTGGTTGAAAAAGTATGTGTCTCTATCCACAAAAATCATTGTTTAGTCATGGATTACTTTGTGAATGGTAGTTTCTTGGTTTGACAGAGGTGCAGGAAAGCATATTACTAATTTTAGAATATCACATGGCTGGCATTTAAAAGGGGGTTAATAAAGAGATATTTGAGCAATGAAACTTGTCCTCTGCTTCTAAATTTTCATAAAATGTTAATATTTTTTCAGCCATATCTATAAAGTTTTATTTAAAATGACAATGGAAGGAAGCTACTGGACTTCAATGCTTGTATTTATAATGGTAAAAGGTGTCCTCCTGGATTTTATTCTGCTAGTCATGATCAACTTTAGAAATGGTGCTCATCTCCATTTCTTAAACCAAATTTCTGGCATTGTCCAAAGATATTTCTGCAGTCATGTGGCTGTCATGCACATAGCATACAGCGAAATACAAAATGCTGTTACTTCCATATGATTATATGGTACACATTCATCTACTTGCAATTGCAAGCTTTTGAACTGCTAGGATGACAAGAGCAGGGACAAGTGAGGGGAGCTCACTCCGTCTTGTGGCACTTGGGTTTCAAACTGCCAAGCTGTAGACCTTTAACAGTCTAAGACTCAGTATCCTCCCAACCACTGTCCTAGCCACCCCATCTCCTTAGAGTGGACAGACCATCATTTAACGATTTCTTAGAGAAAAGTACATTCTACCCTGCAGTCTAAGCTTTGTGCCTCCTGTGCTATCCTACCTGTTTTGTAAGTTGACTTTACTAGTTCCAGTCCAGGTTGCAAAACATAAACGTGAAGCTGGGGCAATATTCAGCCCAGACTATAAGACCTGATTGGCTAGTTCACGTCTTCTTGCTCTTTCCATTCAAGCAAAGAAAGCAAACAAACCTTGTTGGTTGGATCAGAATGGACCAGTCTGTCCATGCTATCTTTTCCTTTTAAGTATTATTCCCTCTGTGTGTTTTTCTTTTGCTTTCCTGGATACATTACTCTCCTATCCCTCGTTGTCTCTTTTAACACTAGAGGAAACAATTTTATATTTTCCTTTTATTATAGCATCATAACTCTGTAGCTGTAGTTTTCTTTCCTAAATTTCTCTATAGGGCTATTGAAACTACAGCAAAGAAGTACTGATAGTACAGTTTCATAGAAGCAAAATAGCATAGAAATTACTTTGCAAGTTAAGTTAGTTACAAAGTTAAGTTACTTTGTAAGTGAGTTAAGGAAAAGGAAGAGAAGTTCTATAGTATTATAGGCAGGAAAATGAGAAAGCAAGGGGAACATGCTTCACACAGTCTGGATAGAAACAGAAGGAATGCCTATGGGGAGATGTAAAATTTGAATGCAGTGTGTACCTTTAGGATTGAGGAAAGTCCATTGACATAATAACATAACATAACATAAGAACAGAGTTAGAAGGGACCTTGGAGGCCTTCTAGTCCAACCCACTGCCCAGGCAGGAAACCCTACACCATCTCAGTCAGATGGTTATCCAACATTTTCTTAAAAATTTCCAGTGTTGGAGCATTCACAACTTCTGAAGGCAAGTCGTTCCACTTATTAATTGTTCTAACTGTCAGGAAATTTCTCCTTAGTTCTAAGTTGCTTCTTTCTTTGATCAGTTTCCACCCATTGCTTCTTGTTCTACCCTCAGGTGCTTTGGAGAACAGCCCGACTCCCTCTTCTTTGTGGCAGCCCCTGAGATATTGGAACACAGCTATCATGTCTCCCCTAGTCCTTCTTTTTGTTAAACTAATGGGCTATTGTTGAATCAACTGCAAAATTATATTAAAGAAATTAAAATGCAAAAAGCCCAGCAGCTCAGAAATAGCTGTTCTGGGAAGTGGTCAGTTGTTGGAGGGGAGTAATGTGATAGGCACTTCAGCCAATGAGAAGTGGGGTGCTACTGTAATGGAACAAAATGATAGAGATTAGCAAGTCACACGGAAGAGTCTCAAGTCTGAGGGAAGAAGAGCATTTAAGGAGGACAACACTGCAGTTCACTTTCACAAATGAAATTTAGAGAGGCTTTACCATATCTGTAAATTTCATCATTGCAAGGTTAATATACGAAACAGTTACAAATTCAAATTACCTCCTTAAGCTGTTATTTCTTTTATGGCTTTTTTAGGTTGTTTAAAATTATATTTCACAACAAATGTGTAACCACCCAAAGATTAATCAATCAATAAATCAACCTGTCAATATTGTACTGCATTTCTATTATAGGGAATGCATTTCTTGTGCTTTCATGAACATCCTTTGTCATTTTTACACCTTATTAACTTGTATTTTTTTCTATAAGAAGAATAGCTACTTCAGAAACCTATTTGAAATGTTAAGGCCTTGTGTGAATTTACCTGAAATGTCTCCACATCGTAAGTTATTCACATGTATTACTTAAGAATTAATACTGTTGCTCATTGAGGGTGGTTTATAATATTACATTAATATACGTACCATTGCTAATGGGAACATGAGCTGCCAACCTGCCTCCATGTTACTCAAGTATTGGAGCACAACTCAAAAGAAAAGCCAGCTGGATGCCCAAACTTATCCCTGTAAACGAGACATTTTCATACTTAGGGCTTCAGCTACATTTGGCAATCTTCCCCTCTTTATTTATGCCTTCACTTCTTTATATTTTAAATGTCATCTGTTTAAATCTATATTAAACTTTTTAGAAAATGGCTCATATTTATTATTCCTTCTAAAATATGGTCATCAGCTGTAAAAGAAGTTTTGTAGCACACATGACCCCACAGCTTTTGTTATGCTACATTGACACTAAAGTGGAAAAAATTAAATTAATTAGATACAGCTGCAACCTCAAGGTTTCTGAAGCGTGCTTTTGGTGGAAGAAAGGCATTGGCTGACCTTAGTTAGGTCATGGATATTGGCCTGATCTTAGCCCCAGGTGGTATTGTTTGCTTGAAGAATTAAAAAAACAACAACTTGAACTTGCAGAGTACTGTAATTATCATGGTTGGGAAATATTTAATCTGAACAATTAAATAATGTATCTCTTTCTTTATATTGATAGAACAGCAGTATATACAGCAGGCACAAATAAAAATGTACAGGTTAGATTGATCTGTATCAGTTTGCATAGCAGATAAGGGGAATTGTGATGACACACTCTGACATATTAAACAAGCCCATATTAACTATATTAACATATTAAAGAGCCCACTGTAACAACGTTGCCAAAAAGGCTCTAAGAGTTGTTAACCTAACCTAGTAGCTTCTTCTCTGGTAAAAATTTTACTACTAACTAGAACATACAAAACATTTGCTAGACCAATTCTTGAATACAGCTCATCTGTCTGGAATCCATACTGCATATTGGACATATATACAATTGAGAGAATCCAGAGATATTTCACAAGAAGAGTCCTCCACTCCTCTGCTCGCAATAAAATACCTTATGCCACCAGACTCCAAATTTTGGGCTTAGACAATTTAGAACTACACTGACTTCAGACTGACCTAAGCATAGTACATAAAACTATTTACCACAATGTCCTACCTGTCAATGACTACTTCAGCTTCAACCACAACAATACACAAGCACACAATAAATACAAACTCAAGGAAAACCAATCCAAACTCAATTGCAGAAAATGTTACTTCATTAACAGAGTGGTCAATGCTTGGAATGCACTACCTGACTCTGTAGTTTCTTCCCCAAACCCCAAAACTTTAAATTTAAACTGTCTACTGTTGACCTCACCCCATTCCTAAGAGGTCTGTAAGGAGCATGCATAAATGCACCCACGTGCCTACCACCCCATCCTAATATTTCTTTTTACTTACTCTTTTCATGTATCCAAATTATGTTTATACTTTTACCTGTTATCTTATATATGATTGAAAAAATAAATAAAATAAATAAATAAAAAATAAAAATGTAGGTACCTACAAACCTGGGGAGGGGATTTAAGTAAAGAGTGCTTGTGCTCCTTCCAGTGATATCACCAAAAATCCTCCTTGGCCACAGTTCTTCAAAAATTTACCAATCCTGATGTTAGATCAAATAGGTTCAGTTGTAGGAGAAGCATAGGTAGATGATAATAGATACCCCTCTGCTAAGCTGTGAGTACAGCTAATAAATTAAGAAAAAAGAGAAGGTAATAACAGAACTTAAAACAGTGATTAGATTCTCTGCAAGTGAAAAAATGGTCAGAGCAATAGAAGGAAACTCATAGCTTGAGTTGGAGACAGATGATAGATTGATATAGATAAATGATAGATAAAAGATAAATGATAGATAAATGATAGCTGATAGATAGCTGATAGCAGATAGATAGCAGGTAGGTAGGTAGGTAGGTAGGTAGGTAGGTAGGTAGGTAGGTAGGTAGATAGATAGATAGATAGATAGATAGATAGATAGATAGATAGATAGATAGATAGATAATAAAAGAACAAGAAAAATTGCATATATTTTTCAGACATAAGGCTTTTACAGATATATGCATGTAGAGGTAACTTTAGGAGCAACAAGAAGATACAACTACCTCCCAAACAAATAATTTTCTCCACTGCCTCTCATTATATTTACCTTTGAAGGTAATGTGAAATATAGTGCTGTTTCCTTTTTCAATATATCATGTGAACATTATTGAGCTTCCAATAAGTGCACTTTGACCCCTTCTGTGCCTTCCTTCAGTTTTTCTTTCTTGATACTGTTATAGAAGAAGAAATGTATTTTTATTATATTCCTGCCAGAAGCGCTTGAGTATGAAGGTAGAACGTCTGCTTTCCATGGATCCCCAATATAAGAGCAGTTGTTCCTGAGTAAAACTTCCATTTAAATCTTTGTAAATAATGTAGGAGGTTGGAGTGAAATGGGGAGAGGGGTTTACTCTCAATAGTAGAGCCATACGTTATACAAGTGGCCTTTAGCTGGCACGAAGCTATAAGTGGGAAGGCTTTCTGAGCAATAGCAGTATTTTCATCAAGATGTTTTCTCTCTTTCTGTCAGAATTTCTCTGTGTCATTACTATTATTTATTATTAGCCTAAATAACGTGCACCCACACACAAACTTATAAAGAACATATTTGTGTGTGTGTTATATAAAAATTCTTTATATTAAATGAATTAACAACATTTTGCAAATACGGTTTCAAACAGATTCGGCTTCTGTCGCGCAAAAGGTATGAGAATTTTAGCTGCACATGCACAAATAGGATAAACCAGTAATCAGAGAATACTACCGCACAGTAGTTTTGAGATTTCAAGAAGCAGAGTGGAAATACCCCGTATATACTCGAATATAAGCCGATCCGAGTATAAGCCGAGGTCCCCAATTTTACCCCAAAAAACTGGGGTAAACTGGGGACTCGAGTATAAGCCGAGGGAGGGAAATGAGGCAGCTACCGGTCAGGGAAAGCCTCCCTCCCTCAGCCGAGAAGGCTGGCGGCTCCCCCCGCCTCTCACTGTACCGGCAGGGCTTCCCCGCGCTAATGCAAAAGCCCGCCAAGTTTGCACCATCCGGTATAATGTGAAAAAAAGAAGAAAAAAAAAACCTCGAGTATAAGCCGTATATACTCGAGTATAAGCCGAGGGGACGTTTTTCAGCACAAAAAACGTGCTGAAAAACTCGGCTTATACTCGAGTATATACGGTACCTAGTCCTTCCTTGTATAGCTTGAAGCGGTGCATCAGATGTTCCTGCCTCTGATGCAATTCAAGGAAGACAAGATAACGATATTCTTAAGCCGAGGATAGGTGTCTGAAATGGGGGCCTAAAAAACATAGGTGGAAGAAGATGAATAAGTGAAGAAAGGGGCTGAGAGAAAAGCCTCTCTTTTTTTTGGCGGGGGCAGGGGGTTCATCTAAACAGGAAGTGCTTTTCTAGTGCCTGCAGTGAATAAGAATATCCGTTTTCTTTCCAGAGAGTAACAAACTTAAACTGAGCAGCTGGAAAGTGCTTTAAATTTAACTTTAATGAGCACTTTACTATTGTTTTATGATGCTTAAACTAATAAACACATTATATATATAAAGCAATAATGTCCTTCAAATTTATGCGGCTGTGCGTGCTTGGATTCTGATCACTTATCTGGATAATTAAGCAATATCAGTAAGGAAGCAGATAGCAGAAATCTGATATTAATCCATCCTTCTTAATAGTAACACAAAACCAGTCGGGTGTAAAGCTGTTCTCGCCTCTTTAATCCCCCTTTTACCAATACTTTTGGCATCATCACATCTCATTTATTCTCAAAAACTAGGCTGACACATACTATTGCCAGTTTATGCTTAATTTAGGCTTTAAAAATAAATAAATAAATAAATAAATAAATAAATAAATAAATAAAGAAAGAAAGAAAGAAAGAAAGAAAGAAAGAAAGAAAGAAAGAAAGAAAGCCTGGCTAAGGAATTGACAGGAAAGGGGGAGGGGCTGAAGATTATGGAAATTACTTGTGAGAATAGCTGGTTCAAAGCTTTCTAGCACAAAAAGGTAAAAGGTATGTGAATGGGACTTGCTTGCATTGCTTTCTGCCACAATACTTCAATTAAAATTCAGCAGTAAAAGAAGGAATGGCATGGAGGTGCCAGATTTGTTTCTCTCTCTCTCTCTCTCTCTCTCTCTCTCTCTCTCTCTCACACACACACACACACACACACACACACACACACACACACACACACCACACACACCACATCACAGGAAATTCAATGTAGAGAAATATAAAGTCTTACACTTAGGCAAGACAAACCAAAAGTATACATATAGATTGGGTGAAACCAGGCTTAATAGCAGTAACTGTGAGAAGGATCTTGGAATCTTAGTGGACAACCAACTAAATAGGAGCCAGAAGTATGTCGTGGCAGCCAAAAAAGCCAATGTAATCCTAAACTGCATTAACAGAGGGATATAATCAAGATCAAATGAGGTATTAATACCATTCTATAAAGCCTTAGTAAGACCACACCCACAATACTGCAACCAGTTTTGGTCACCACACTATAAAAAAGATGTTGAGACTCTAGAAAAAATGCAAAGAAGAGCAACCAGGATGATTAGGGGACTGGAGACTAAAATATATGAAGAATGGTTACAGGAACTGGGTATAGCTAGTCTAGTGAAGAGAAGGACCAGGGGAGACATGATAGCATTCCAATCAGTGGTGGGTTGCTCCCAGTTCGGTCCGGTTCTTGTGAACCGGTAGTAATGGCGGCAGGAAACTCCGTCCACCTGGCTGGACGTCATCACGGATTATCTGCGCCTGCGCAGAAGTTTTGTGCATGCGCAGAAGTGCACATGTGCCCATTGCGAACCACTAGCAGAGGTAAGTAGAACCCACCCCTGATTCCAATATTTTAGGGGCTGCCACAGAGAGGAAGGGGTCAACCTATTTTCCAAGGCACCTGAAGGCCAGACAAGGAATAATGGATGGAAACTGACCAAGGAGAGATTTAATAACCTAGAAATAATGAGAAATATTCTGACAATGAGAATAATCAACCAATGGAACAACTTGCCTTCAGAAGTTGTGGGAGCTTCATCACTTGAGACTTTCAAGAAGAGATTGGTCTGCCATTTGTCAGAAATGCTGTAGGGTCTCCTGCTTGGGCGGGAGGTTGGACTGGATGACCTACAAGGTCCCTTCCAACTCTGTTAATCTAATCTAATACATAGACACATGCACACATATCCACAAAGCTGTTGGAGTAAACCATGTTTTGTCTGAATATCATTCTGATTGAAGAAAAAAAAATCTTCAAAAATACTTGATGGAAGATTGGCCTTGTGAAAAGTAAGTAGACTGTTCTGGATAATATCTTCATCATCATTACTATTGCCATTCATGAATCTCACTCTTTTCTAAAAGTAAGTAGGTGATTCCTTACTCCAGAGGGTTTACAGTTTAGATATTAATATATGAGAGACAGTGAACACAGAGACTGATGAGGAAAGAATATATATAATGGTGTCAATTACATGTGCTTTGCATTAGTTGCTTTGTGGCTGAGAGTTAAAAGGTTTTGACAAAAAATACATTATTTAATCTATGTTGCTGCTGGTTTATACCGTTTCTTCCTTATTTCTCAAACTATCATTTATTCTTCTTCCTGGACCGATAACATGTAAATTCTCCTTGGCAATGTACTTTACGTGTATATGAACTATTGTCCCACAGTTGTTAGAGTGGGGATAGGCAGTCTTGGAAATGGGACTTTGTTCTGATAAAGATTTGTTCAAAAACGCCCCTTGAAAACAACTTCACAGAGTAACATGTCCTTCAGTTGTTAAACGCTAAAGCATTTCTCTTGTTTTTCTGAAGGAAATGGGCTTTTTCTAGATACAATGTATAGAAATCTTAACTGATTTTCAGTTAAGAGAAGCATCGGAAAAGGTGCTTCACATTGTATAAAGTACCTGAGCAAAGCGAAAAATGTTGTCTCATGCCTTGATAAGACCCTCCATGGTATATAGCGCACATTTTTGTTCCCAGTTTACAAAACTGAAACAAATAACAAAACAGGGCAATAAGAATTCAATCCAGCTTTGTAGGAAAACTAACTTGCCAGACTTTTTTTTAAAAATGCTTTAATTAAAAATGACCCAGCATCTACAGAAACAGCTCCACCCAGTCTGGGAAAAATAGACACTGCAATATCATTAAGGTTTTTTTTTGTGTGTGTGTGTGTGCTGCAATAACACAATTACTGAAATTCTTCATTCTTTGAAATGAACTTACCTCTTCATTACAAGATAGATTTGAAGAGTTAAATAGTCACCTAAGTGTTTTTGTATTACTACGTTGTCATTTATTTATTTTTCAAATTTATGATAGCTCAGAGTCACCTTATAGGGGAGACGGGTGGCATAAAAATTAATTAATTAATTAATTAAATAAATAAGTAAGTAAGTAAGTAAGTAAATAAATAAGCTGCCCATCAGAAAACAAATGACTCTGGGTTTCCCAAAGGTGCTTTTTCAAAAGGCAACTGGACTTTGTTTTTCCTTGAAGACATTTCCCGTCTAATTCAAGAAGCTTCTTTAGTTCTTTTCAAATTGAATCAATTTGTCCAATTATGTATGATGTTCAACTAGTAGAGGAAAAAAGAAGAATCTTTACAAAGTTTTATTTTTTTCACAAATATATATAACATCTAGTGAACAATGTTGAAGGCACCATAACGGTAGGAACTACATATGTGAACTAATAATTACTAATTGAAAATAAAATTTAAAAACTCAGATATGTGATTTTTAAATTTCAATAGTATTTTAAATCAAGGTAGAAGGAGCAAAATAAGCTAATTGTTAATAATAATAATAATAATAATAATAATAATAATAATAATAATAATAATAATAATAATAATAATAATAATAATAATAATAATAATAATAATAATAAGGCCCGGAGGTCAGGAAGTTGATGGAGTCCAGGAGGAAGCTCATTCCAGAGGGTAGGTGCCCCCACAGAGAAGGCTCTCCCCCTGGGGGTCACCAGCCGGCATTGTTTGGCTGACGGTACCCTGAGGAGACCCTCTCTATGGGAGCACACCGGTCGATGGGAGGCATAAGGTAACAGAAGGCGGTCCCGTAGATATCCGGGTCCTATGCCATGGAGCGCTTTAAAGGTGGTAACCAGCACCTTGAAGTGCACCTGGAAGACCACAGGTAGCCAGTGCAGCTTGCGCAGGAGAGGTGTTATATGGGAGCCACGAGAGGCTCCCTCTATCACCCGCGCAGCTGCATTCTGGACCTAAACTGGAGCCTCTGGGTGCTCTTCAAGGGGAGCCCCATGTAGAGAGCATTGCAGTAGTCTAGGTGAGAGGTGACGACGGCATGAGTGACCGTGCATAGGGAATCCCGGTCTAGAAAGGGGCGCAACTGGCGAACCAGGCGTACCTGGTAGAAGGCTCTCCTGGAGACGGTTGCCAAATGCTCTTCAAAGGACAATCGTCCATCCAGGAGAACGCCTAGATTGCGCACCCTCTCCATTGGGGCCAATGATTCGCCCCCAACAGTCAGCAGAGGTTGCAGCTGACTGTACTGGGATGCCGGCATCCACAGCCACTCCGTCTTGGAGGGGTTGAGCTTGAGCCTGTTTCTCCCCATCCAGACCCGCACAGCTTCCAGACACTGAGACAGCACTTCGACAGCTTCATTGGGGTGGTCCGGGGTGGAAATGTCCAGCTGGGTGTCATCAGCGTACAGTTGATAACTCACCCCAAAACCACTGATGACCTCACCCAGTGGCTTCATGTAGATGTTGAACAGGAGAGGTGAGAGAACCGACCCTTGTGGCACCCCACACAGGAGGCGCCTTGAAGTCGATCTCTGCCCCCCTGTCAACATTGTCTGCGACCGGTCAGAGAGATAGGAGGAGAACCACTGCAAAACGGTGCCTCCCACTCCCAAACCCTCCAACCGGCGCAGCAAGATATCATGGTTGATGGTATCAAAAGCCGCTGAGAAATCTAACAGGACCGGGCCAGAGGAATAACCCCTGTCCCGAGCCCTCCAGAGATCATCCACCAATGCGACCAAAGCCGTCTCCATGCTGTACCCGGGCCGGAAACCAGACTGGAACGGGTCTAGATAGACAGATTCATCCAGGTACTGGGGTAACTGATATGCCACCACACTCTCAACAACCTTCGCCACAAAGCGAAGGTTGGAGACTGGACGGTAATTACCCAAAACAGCTGGGTCCAGGGATGGCTTCTTGAGGAGGGGTCTCACCACCGCCTCTTTCAAGGCAGTGGGAACAACCCCCTCCCTCAAAGAAGCATTAACAATTCCCTGGAGCCAGCCTCGTGTAACCTCCTTTATGGTTCTTCAAGGCTCACAGCTGCTTTTCAATGTGGAGATGGCAGCTACAGCTGTGCAGGCCTTTGCACAGGTTCATCTTGTCTGCCAGTTGTGTCCTTTCTTCAACTGGCCCTTCAGATGTTTATTTGCATCATAGCCAACTCGTAACTAGACTATTACAGTGCACTCCACTTAGGTCTGCCTTTGAAGACTATCCAGAAGCAATAATTGATACAAAATGTAATAGCACAAGCAGTAATAGATTCTTCATAGTATGCCCTTGTGTCATTGCTGCAAGCTGCAGTGTTTGTTGCCAGTAGGCTTCCACATGTAATTCAAAGTGCTGGTCACTACCTATAAAGGATCTGTTTTATGAAGAACCTGTTATATCCAGTTGGCTTTGCCTGCCCTGAACATCCAGACCAGTGGTGGGTTTCAAATTTTTTTACTACCGGTTCTGTGGGTGTGGCTTGATGGGAGTGGCAAGGGAAAGGATACTGTAAAATCTCCATTCCATCCCCAATCCAGGGGAAGGTTACTGCAAAATCCCCATTTCCTCCCAATCAGCTGGGACTTGGGTGGCAGAGAATAGATGGGGTCAGGGCCAGTCAGAATTTTTACTACCAATTCTCTGAACTACTCAACATTTCCGCTACCGGTTTTCCGGAACTGGTCAGAACCTGCTGAAACCCAGCTCTGATCCAGACCTACTATATGAGGTCCCTCCAATTAAAGGCTGCCATTTGCAGGATCAAGAAAACATTCTCTGTCATGACCTGACCACCCCGCCCCTCAATTCTCTGGAATAGCTTCCCCTCAGAGATACCAACAATGCCTTTCTGAAGTTACAGAAAAGCCTTAAAACATTGCTCTGTTTCCAACTCTAAGATTGAAGTGGATATTATTTTGGGGCTGAAACCCTGCTTTTTTTTCTTTTTTCTTTTTTTTTCTTTTTCTTTTTCTTTTTGGTACACTTTCCTGTTTTAGTTGTTTTAATTCATGATGCCTTTTTTGCGAATTTTGTTTTCTCTTTTTATGTTTTTTTGTAAGTTACTCAGAATCTTCTCAAGTGGGTGGCTACATGAATTGAACTGAATTATAAATCTCAGTCATAGAAACACTTCGAAAAAATTGGAATGATGATTACAACCTTTTTTTCTGTATGTGGCAGGTGGTCTGATGCCATGACAGATGATGGTAATATTACTGTCAGCTTGGCTTTTACTCTAAGTCCAACACCATCAATTCACATTTTCAGATGTCTACATGCAACTGTTCTTTTGCACCCCTAAAAGGCAACAAATAGGATTTCTTCCTCAATCTGGTCAAAAAAGAGGCACTTCTTCCTTTCTTTAAGACATTCATGTGGCCTCAACAGCTTTCCCGGGGGACAGAGAACAATTTCAGAGCAGAGTTGAGAGTTAAGCAGAGAGCTGTAACTATTTCTTACTCACAATTTTTGTTTCTCAGATTAATAGCTTGTTTTATCCTCCAGAAGATTCTCCAAGATATTTGGAAGATACTTTGCAAGGGAGTCTCTGGTCTTTAACAGTTCAATACACATAAATCAGCCTGTATTTAATATTAGAGGTATTGAACATAATAAGATATTTAATAAGCCACCGTGCTGATGAGGGAAACTATCACTTTATTTATAAAATAATTAGTCTTCTGTTTCCATGACAGGGAGGATCAGTAACATGTAAGGGTTGCCTTTATCTATCTACTCATTTTATATTTGTACAAAAACAGTAAAATGTTTTTACAGAATAGGCCAATAGTGCCACAGGAATTGAATTAGAGCATCCTTAATTAATATGTCAGAATATAAGAAATGGGGGAAATACATATAATTAAATTCTTGCACTAAAAATGAGAACTAAAAAACTGACTAAAATAGAGTACTGCCTCTTTTTGTTCCTTAAAGGAAAGTGTCACTTTTGCTCCTTTTGCTTTGCACTTTTCAGTGATGAATTGCTGGTGGAGAAAACTGTTTGAATGGGATGTTCCAAACACTACATACTCAATGTCAAGATAACATCATCCATACAGTATTAATAAATTAATTAAAAAAATCTGTAGAAAATTTGGCAGGTCGTTTTGGAGGCAGAAATATTCCATTTCTATGAGTTGGTTCCATTTTTAAAAAACAGGTTCTCCCAATCCACCCTCCCCACTTTCAAATGCTGAGGGCAGTCCAGGGCTTAGAAGAGATAGGATAGTAGACAAGTGGTGAAATCCAAATTTTTTTACTACAGGTTCTGTGGGCGTGGCTTGGTGGGCATGGCAGGGGAAGGATACTGCAAAATCTCCATTCTCAGGGGAAGGATATTGCAAAATCTCCATTCCCATCCCACTCTGGGGCCGGTCCAAGGTGATATTTGCTGGTTCTCTGAACAACTCAAAATTTCTGCTGCCGGTTCTCCAAACTGCTCAAAATTTCCCCTACCGGTTCTCCAGAACCTGTCAGAACCTGCTGGATTTCACCCCTGTACTAGATTAACCATGGAACTTCACCCATGGCTAGCAGTGTGCAGCCTTTATTGTGCAAAACCTCACATTGAAATGAGTATGCAGAATGTTTATAAAAAGGAAATATGAAAGACCCTTTCTCCTTTTAATTTTGGGTTAACTGAATAAAAAGTTCCATCCTCCATTTCCTCTTTTATACTTTTAAAGTGTGTGTGTGTTGAATGCTAACTAGATTGTAACATTTATACAGCCATGGATTCAATGGGAGCTAAATATCCAAATTTCGTTCTACCAGACTCCAGGGCATAATTGCAACTCCAAATGTAAAGCTATTTTTTTGTTCATTCCAGAAGGTTTTAGCAGATATTACTTCTAGGGTGGATTACAGAGCCTGGATTATCATGATTGTATGTATCTTCTCTGTACTCTCCTGCCAGAATCAGTCATTTTTAATTTTTCAGTTTTTCTTATTCATAAGAAAACTTAAAATTTTAGATTTTTGTTCACTCTTCTGTCCAATCTATTCATTTTTGTGTATATACTTTTTTTAAAGTTTTGTATTACTTTAACATTTTTGACTCATAAACAAACTTGTGACTTCTGAATACTGCCTCAGTTTGTACAAATTCTTCTATTTTTAGTGATAGTCAACAATATTGAATGTGGCTGGACAACACCACAAATGTTATCCTTATGGAAACAGCTAAGTGATGTTACAGGTTATAGGGAAGACTTTGGCAAATAGCAGTTCCATGTGTTATATTCAAAACATAACTGTACCAAGAACATCTCAGGAGGATTAGTGGGATTAATGCTGTGAAAATGATGGGCATAACCAAGGAAACAAAAGCTTCCTTCTTTTCACATCCATATAATATATGGATTGCATGTTAAAAATGGACAGGGCTTCAATTGTCCAATAATGCTTGCTATTTTGATATTGTCTACCCCCAGACCAGGGGTGAAATCCAGTAGGTTCTGACAGGTTCTGGAGAACCGGTAGCAGAAATTTTGAGTAGTTCGGAGAACTGGCAAATACCACCTCTGGCTGGCCCCAGAGTGGGGTGGGAATGGATATTTTGCAGTATCTTCCTGCCATGCCCACCAAGCCACACCAAGCCCACCAAGCCATGCCCACAGAACATGTAGTAAAAATTTTTTAAAAAATACCTGTATTCTATTAAATGCCCTCTCATTTAGTACAAAATAAAGCAATGAAACGCCTCATTTTTTCTTCCCCAGCCTGGGTTTTAACTGCCTATATCCTACTTAAGGTAAGTAGGTTGTATCTAATGGACAGAAATATTATTTCTAGAACTGTCAGAACTTTGGGCTTCTATGCATCTTTTCTGTTGATGAAGCCCTATGCTGCAGGTAATAGGTTAATATACAATCTCCAAGAATGACTCGGTTAAACATTCTGGTCATATCCCCAAGAAGTATTGAGTTTATGGGGAATATTGGTATTCCCTGAATCTTTAACCTTCATGACAACTAGCCAAACATTCTGAGAATTACAGGTGTTCCAATCCCCGAACAATCCCCAAGCTGGAAAAAGCTAACATCAATTGAGACTGAACATTTCTTGGTTGTATTATCAAATGACAGTTTGATGAAAAGAAGGGGAAAAAGGAAAAGGAGGTCTTTGCAGGTCTTTAGGTTTATCCAAACATAAAGACCTGCAAAAAAATAAATAAAAATTCAGTGAATTATGTGAAGTGGAGGAGGACAGATTAAACCCCCCTATTGTGGTAATTTAGCATTTAACCTCTTGCATCTCATGTGCCCAAATACATTATAACATATTTTTCAATTAGTTTGCACTCTTGCTTGCAATAATTATACAGAAACAATTCACATTGTGCTGAAGAATGATCTGAAGTGTTATGCCTGTGATAATTATCACACTTCTTCTGCTCCCTCCAGGTCATTAGGGCAGTAAAGAGGACACCAGGAGAGCATTAATGAGCTCTCATTGAAGATGTTAAAAAGGGCATATTGATCTGTTTGTCCAAGGAGGAGATATTTAAGCCATTGTGCTGAGGGCATGAGAGACACAGATTGCTATCACAAAGCCTTTTATCCTAAACCTTTCTGTTTCTGGCTTCAATATTGTCCAGCCTCAGCATGTCTGGTTGCAGAGGTCATGCAATGTTTAAATATCTCTCTCCCTCTTCCTCCCTCTCCCCTCTCTCTCTCCCTCTCTCGTCATATTGTGCTTACAATTATGTTTTACAATAGGGATTTCTTTTTAAAAAAATATGTGTTTTGGAATATGCTTTCTGCATATTCATATTTCTCTTTGTAAACAGAGCTCAATCCAATAAATATCTGGTTTAGCTCTTCTTGTAATTTCTTTTATTGAAGATCCTGGTATGTTTTTGCACATGAAATGCAATTTTTACAAAGATGCCACATTGATAATGAATCCCTACTCCATGTGTTTTCATCCCTTTCCTTGTTTATTTTGTTTTTGTTTGTTTGTTTTTCATTAATAAAGCCTCAAGCAACTCAGGAAGACATGAGCATAAAGAATGGTTTCATTTATATCATAGTTCTGAACAGCTGTGACCTTCATGGAAAATCTAGCTGCCCATCCTGCAATTAAAAACTGCTATCTGGTAATAGTGCATATACGTGGACTTTTTTGTAGTGCCACTTGTCTTGGGGAAATTCTTTCCTCTGTAGCTAAGAAAATCTTCGGGATGTTACCTAGTTGGTCCGGTCTGGTTCATGGAAACTCGTTGTTTACAAAGTCACTTAAAATATTAACAGCCAGAGTTGTAGAAGGAAGTATGATGGGAAAGATAGGTCTGAAGGCTCTTAGATTTTAAGAAGAGAGACAATATTCCTGATTTCCAGTCATTTGTGACAGACTGGCAAAAGCCTGATAGGGAGGCAACTGAAGATTCAGTATGAACATGCGGGGAGTTTGTGGAATGCTTAAAACATTGTACTTTCAGAATTGTTTTCAAAGACAACATAAACCATCAAAAGTTAAACTAAACTATAAACTAAAAAGAAATCACACTGTGCAGAGTAATGTTGTGTCTGTGGAACAAGGAGAAGGAAGGTTAGACTATAAGAATAAGAAACAAAAATACCCTGGGCCAAGTCATGTGTATAGTCTAAATTGACAATGGTTTAAAACCTTCACCAGCATTTGCTAAAACCATATTATTATTATTATTTTTTGCTCAAGGAATAAACTGTGGTTGGATGTTGAATATTTCCTTCAGAACCATAACTTTAGATATGTCATATTTATTATGATGCAAGCAGATCCAATAACACAAATAAAAAGAAAACATTTAAAAAGAAAACAATTAAAAAGAAAACATTTCTTAGGTGATCCTAAGATGGCGCCGACGAAGGCTGCCTCGGTGAAATGCTCTCTAATTGTTTCTTTATTTCTAATTGTTCTCTGTGACTCACTACGGATTTCCTACTCACGAGACCATCTGCTAAAAATTAAGGAACATTTCTTTAAGGAGCAGCTTTCTTTAATCTCACCCCCGCCTGTCTTTACAAACACGGAGGAGATTCTAACACAGGAGGAGGCAATTCCCACGGAGCCATGGATTACTAAAAAAACCAAACGACGGAAACGAAGGAAAAGAGGTAAACGATCTGGGATCTTAAACAGATTAAGAAGTCGCATTAAAACTCCTCTGCCTTCAATTTTCCTAACAAATATACGCTCACTTGCAAATAAGATGGATGAAATACTCCTCTTAAACAAATACTATTCTGATTTTCGCAATTCAGCAGTCCTATGCTTCTCTGAAACCTGGTTAAATGAATCAATTGAAAATAGCAGCCTGAACATTCCAGGATTTCAAATTGAACGATCAGACAGGATTCCAGAAACATCTGGTAAAAAGAAAGGAGGAGGCTTATGCCTATATATTAATTCAACCTGGTGTCAAGATTTTAACATAATTTACAAATTCTGTGACAACAATTTAGAGACTCTAATTATCAACTGCAAACCTTACTATTCGCCTCGTGAATTTTCCTCATTTCTTCTAATTGCTGTTTATGTCCCACCACAAGCCTGTGTAAACAAGGCATTACGAACTCTAGCTGACCAAATCATGGAGGCTGAAGCCAAACACCCTGATTCACTGGCCATTGTTTTGGGAGATCTAAACAAGGCAAACTTAAGGAAAGAACTACCAAAATACTTTCAGCATGTCAATTGTCCCACCAGAGGCAAGAATACTCTAGACCACTGCTACACAACACTAAAAGATGCCTATCGGTCTTTACCACGTGCAGCTGTAGGACACTCTGATCATTGCATGATTCACCTTGTACCTGCTTACAGGCAAAGACTTAAAGCCATAAAACCAATAATTAAATCAGTGAAAACCTGGACGGAGGAATCAGAATTAAAGCTACAGGCATGTTTTGACTGCACTGATTGGAATATTTTAAAGATACCTCTGCAGACCTGGATGAACTCACAGATACTGTAACATCATATGTCAGCTTCTGTGAAGACCTATGTGTACCTACAAGGAACTTGCAAATACACAGTAACAACAAACCTTGGTTTACACCTAAACTTAAGCAGCTACGACATTCCAAAGAGGAAGCCTACAGAAAAGGTGATAAAATGCTGTACAATCAGGCCAGAAATGCACTAACAAGGAGATAAGAGCAGCAAAAGAAGCTACTCTGAAAAGCTAAAGAATCAATTTTCAGCAAATGAACCAGCAAACATGTGGAAAACTCTTAAAATATCACCGGCTATGGCAAACCTCCTTCCCAGGCTGAAGGTAATCAACAACTGGCAGATGACCTGAATGAGTTTTACTGCAGGTTTGAAAGGAAACTACAGCCACCTATCTCCACAACCCCCATCTCAGACACACCAACAACAGCCAAGCCTCCTACAACTGACCCCATTTCATTGGGTTCACAACCCCTAGTGATCACAGAAAAGGAAGTGCAGGACCTATTTCACAGACAAAAGCCAGGAAAAGCTCCAGGCCCAGACAAGATAACTCCTTCTTGCTTAAAAGTCTGTGCTGACCAATTGGCCCCCATCTTCACCCATATTTTCAATAAATCACTAGAGATGTGTTATGTTCCTTCTTGCTTCAAACGCTCTACCATCATCCCAGTGCCGAAGAAGCCCACCATCAAGGAACTGAATGACTACAGACCAGTTGCTCTAACATCTGTAGTCATGAAAACCTTTGAAAGGCTAGTGCTTTCCTACCTGAAAACCATCACGGATCCGCTGTTAGACCCCTTGCAATTTGCATACCGAGCAAATAGATCAACAGATGATGCTGTTAATATGGCTCTGCACTACATCCTACAACATCTTGAGTCTCCAAAGACCTATGCAAGGGTCCTTTTTGTAGACTTTAGTTCAGCATTCAATACCATCATTCCAGACATTCTCCTAACTAAGCTAAACCAGCTACAGGTCCAGAACAGGCTTGTAAGTGGATCACAAGCTTCCTAACAAACAGGAAGCAGCAGGTGAAGCTAAGCAAGATCACATCAAATACCTGTACAATTAGCACAGGGGCCCCCCAAGGCTGTGTGCTCTCCCCACTTCTCTCTGTATACCAATGACTGCATCTCCAATGATCCATCAGTTAAGCTACTGAAGTTCGCAGATGACACAACAGTGATTGGTCTCATTCGAGACAATGACGAATCCGCATATAGACGAGAGGTCGAACGACTAGCCTTGTGGTGCAACCAAAACAATCTGGAACTGAACACACTCAAAACCGTAGAAATGGTGGTAGACTTTAGGAAAAACCCTTCCATACTTCCACCTCTCACAATACTTGACAACACAGTATCAACAGTAGAAACCTTCAAATTTCTGGGTTCTATCATATCGCAAGATCTCAAATGGACAGCTAACATCAAAAACATCATTAAAAAAGGACAACAAAGAATGTTCTTTCTGCGCCAACTCAGTAAGCTCAAACTGCCCAAGGAGCTGCTGATCCAATTCTACAGAGGAATTATTGAGTCTGTCATTTGCACCTCTATAACTGTCTGGTTCGGTTCTGCAACCCAACAAGAAAAACACAGACTTCAGAGGATAATTAGAACTGCAGAAAAATAATTGCTACCAACTTGCCTTCCATTGAGGACCTGTATACTGCACGAATCAAGAAGAGGGCCGTGAAAATATTTGCAGATCCCTCGCATCCTGGACATAAACTGTTTCAACTCCTACCCTCAAAACGACGCTATAGAGCACTGCACACCAGAACAACTAGACACAAGAACAGTTTTTTCCCGAAGGCCATCACTCTGCTAAACAAATAATTCCATCAACACTGTCAGACTATTTACTGAATCTGCACTACTATTAATCGTTTCATAGTTCCCATCGCCAATCTCTTTCCACTTATGACTGTATGACTATAACTTGTTGCTGGCAATCCTTATGATTTATATTGATATATTGATCATCAATTGTGTTGTAAATGTTGTACCTTGATGAACGTATCTTTTCTTTTATGTACACTGAGAGCATATGCACCAAGACAAATTCCTTGTGTGTCCAATCACACTTGGCCAATAAAAAATTCTATTCTATTCTATTTAGCCTTAGGTGACCATGTGAAAAGATATGTAAAATTCAAAACATTGAATTGAACATCCCCTTATCATTGATTATGTGCCATCAAATAGGTTTTGGCTGTTAGTGATTATATAGATAGAAGTTATCCAGGATGATCTATACTCAATCTGGCCCTTGAGATCTTCCAATGTTGTTTCCACTGCCTCTGAATCCATGTGTGTCCATCTTGCTCATAGTCATCTTCTTCTTTCCTTTCACCCTTCCCAGCATTATGGATTTCCCAAGATTGTTGATCTTCCCATAAGGTATCCAAAATATAATCTTTTGAGCCTGGTTTGGGAACTTGGACCTGTTTTTTTCCCCGTACTCCATTTGTTTGGTTTCTTGACTATCCATATTGTTCACAGGAATCTTCTCCAACACTAAAGTTCAAAAACATCAATAGACATTATCCAGGATTCTTTCCTGGGTTTTCAAAACCCAACTTTCTTATCCATTCATGTCTCAGGGAAAACCATTGCCTCCAAGATTATAAGAATAGATACATCATGGCTTCTGAATAACTTTTACAAGGCCTTCATTAATATTGATTCCTTAATCATATCTCTCATATAAAAGTGGGCTGAAATTTACAATACTTCTCTTTTCCTTAATGATCCTCACTAAAAAAGAGAGTTGGACATTTTTTTTGACTTTAGTGCTTCATTTAGCTTCATTTTGAAATGCTGTTTACCCCTCCACTCATACACCTTCAGTTCAGCCTGTTTCCATTTTTCAAGCTGTTAAATTAGTACTTTGGGAATTGGGCTTTCTGCCTGATTTTAATCAGCATGGATATGGTTTCAAGACAACCAGCTTTTCAAAAGATAATGCTTGCAGGTGTTCGAGAGAAAGCTTCATTTGACACTTCTCCCCAGCCAAAAAGTATGCTATGTGTACTTACCAACTCCCCATAGACACACTTTAAAAAAAAATATAGGACATGTACACACTAAGGTGAGAAAAGATATCCTGCATTGGATCCCAAATCCACCATCTTTTTAATCCCATTTTTATAGTAATTAAACAGATGCTATTAAGATAAATTCTCTTATCCCAGCCATCCTGGATTTCCAGGATGAAGTGATCCCTACCTTACACAGAACAATAAAAGGTGGAGGCCTTGGTCTTTGAGGGACAGAATGGTCATACAAAATTTTGATAGAAGGTTATAGAAACTGTCAGAATTGTTGCCATAGTTTACTGTAACTTCTAAAATGTATATAAACTTTTATTGAAATTTGAAAAAAAAGGACAAGTGAACGAATGTATGAAAAAGAGGGCTAAAATATTGGTTATAGTGTACAGATGGAATAATGAAAAAATAATATGTGTCTGAAAGGTTTGAAAGTTATAATCTTAAAAATATTTTTTTTATAAAATGATGCACCATTGGTTTATGTTATCAGAGAAATAATAAAATGTATAAAAGCACTTCAAACTTACTTGGAAACACAAAAACACATTTTATCATGTTCGGTGGACGTGTAAAAATCTAGAAAAATTTGGATTCAAATGCACACAGTGATTCAGAGGATTTTAAAGATTAATATACAACTGAGACCAGAGGTTATTCTTTTGGGACTAATGGACAGACAGTTGGAAAAAAGCCAACTTTATTTTTGTTATATGTTAACTGCGTATTGTATGCACAAGTATACAAGATTTGGCACTAGCCATAATAGAGGAATGGTTAATGAAGATGTTGGAACTTGCTGAGATTGCTAAATAGATTCCTTTGATCCGAGAACAGACAATACCTGCACACATGGCTGACTGGAAACCTCTTATGGACATTTTGCATAAGAGATAAAAACTTATGATTTATAGTTTGATGATTAGACAGTATAGATTAAAGATCAAAGAAAAGGCTTAAGTTGTAACCACAGAGTAAAAAGTAAATTTGTAACTGTAGTTACACCTGCTATAAATATTGGAAGCCATTTCTTTGAATCTTTTTTCTTTCTTTTCTATTTTTCTTTTCTATTTTTTTTATTGAACTTTTAGCTTTCTCTTTGATTTCTTTTTTTAATTTTCTTTTTCTTACTTTATATTAGTTCGTACTATCTTTCTTTTTAAATACCTTTAATAAAATTATAATATATATGTATATATATTCACATACATGCATACATATATGTGTATGTACACACATACAAACATGCATACATATACACACACAAAACCAGCCATTTAGCAAAAGGGAAAAAAAATTTAGGCTGCAGCTACCAATTCCTTTATTTTCTAGGAAAGACTGAGGTCTATGTGGAGTCCAGAAACATTACTAGAAATTACAGCTTATGTCTAGACTAATGTTGGTTTTGCAACATGCCAACTTCCCCCTTTTCAGTCTTTCTTTCCCAATGTGATTGGTAAAGAAGGCATATAAAGCAGTTCGGTATACCATTTTTTTTTTGTATCCACCTCTTTGTCCATCAGCAGAAAAACTCTTAACAGAATTGGATCAAATTTAGTGCAGTATGAGAAGTCAACAAAAGAAATATTGAATGTGATCATGAATCCAGCTTGGGGCTATGGAAAAAAACATCCCAAAGTCCAAAAATGAATTCTGGTTCTGAAGTAATTGAGCAGTGGCTTGGAATTTTGCTGACTCCTCATTCTAAGACCCCTCCTTTATCCCTTTCGTCACATAGGATAGACTGGACTATATAGACTCAAACTTCTGTTTCCCAGTGCACACGTAGAGACAGAAATGCAAATGAGGGGAAAGCAGAAATGCATTCAGCCCCATCCTTAGACCCTTGCATATGGGCCATATGTATCCGTATAACTAGGAGGAATCATGTATATAACTTGTATACATAATGCCTGGAAAGAAATCATACATTGTAAACATGTTATTTCATTACAAAGAATAAAATTCAAATATGTCCTATTGCCACTGTAAAGGAGTTGTTCTCTGCATTATTTCCTTACCCTTTTATGTAAAGGAACCTATACTCTGTCTACCTGCCTACTTGTCTGTCCATCTGTTCATCAGCACAGAATTTCTCCTCAAAAAGAGCAGAAATGGACCAGATTTGTTCTGTGTTTCTTAGAAAATGAGTTGGATCAGACCAGTGGCTTTGGAACAATAGAAATATTTCTCTTTATGAGCTATCTCAGATATGTTGACAGTTCCATTCTAAGACCTCTCTTTCTGAACCTGTGAGGAAGGAAAAAGAAGGAGAAAGCATGGAGTCTGCTCCATGCTTTCCAGTGTACACATAGACACAGACTCTGAGAAATACAACAGTAAAATAAACAGAAAGCAAAATTCTTTGTTATATAGAATAAAATGCAGTTGTCTCTAACACATATGGCCACTGCTAGTAAAGAGGTTGGAAAGAATTCCACAAGCCATATTCTAAATGTTTTCCTACCTTATTTAAATCAAAGCAATCCTTTAAATAAGGTAGCACAGGGTTTTTTGGCACGTGTGAAGGAATATGGCAATAAGCATTTTGTTGCTACATACGGGGGACTTTGGTGTAAGCTATCCGGACTTTGGAAGTAGCAAATAATTTATCCTGTTGCATTTCAAACTCCATTTAACATTTACATCATGTTTCAACTTAGTATCCTCTGGATATTAGCACTTCTTAAACTCAGTCCATTTTGAAAGATTTTTTTCTCAAAATTTCTCTCCCCTATCTTGCATTTATTTCAAAAAGAATATGAAATCTTCTTAATACTTTGGTCGTCTTGCATAGCTACATCTCTGATTTGAGAGAAAGTAGCAAACGACAACACCCAAAGTTTTTAGTGCTTGACTACACTTTTCAGAATACTTTAAACAAGGCCTGTTCCAGTACATGTCATTTGCCAAAATGGGAATCAACCACTGTGCATAAACAGGCACTTCTTTTCTGCTTATTTCACACTGATGTTAGCACAGCAGTCTCACTAAGACGAAAGGAGCAAAACCTTGGCAAATGCAAAAGAAACTTCAGAATGTTTCTGGAAAAGGAAATTAGGAAGTAAAAGATTAGCACATAGTTGCTCAAAAACAGAGCTGAGAAGTCAGTAGAATAGAATGACTAGCTCGCTTCCAGTTGTTCACGTGTATAAATAACCCACCTTTCTCAAATACCAATAAAATGTTGGGCTGGATATGGATGATGAATAGAAGGAAGTGGCATTTATATGAGGAAAACTTTGATATTTTTCTATAGCCTTTCACTTCCCTGAAGAGAACAATACAATGACCAATATATAATATTAAACAATACAGTGGTTCAGAAGTCCATAAATCTTACAGTTGCCAAAGTTGAGAAACACTGGTGTAGAGAAAGTTGTTCTGGCTTAATATTATTGTTCATGCTAACTCTATTTAAGGTTTTAGCCTGCTAATGGAAACGTCTGTCAAATTAGTACTGTGGATGTGATTAAAAGGTCTAGAGATGAGTGAATATTTTGCTCAGCTTTTTTTTTTTTTTTGATAAGTGCAAATTTCTTCTTGAGTAGAATGACAAGAACTTGAAATATAAAATAGTCAATCTGGAATAATTCAAAAACTGAGAGATCTATCCCACAGGTCTTTAGAATGCCTAACATCCAGCTTTGAATTCCTGTGTATTTACTCAATCATATTTGTAATCCTAAATTTGGGCTCTCACATGTTTTTGTTCACATTGAATAAAATAATAGCAACATGTTGCAAAAGAGCAGACAGGTCATACCATACTGTTTTATTTTGCTAGCATTAGTTGGAAGAGAATTTGAATTGATTCTTTTTGGATCCCTAGTGCTGCCGTGTAACAGGGTGAGCTCCTGTTACTTGTCCCAGCTTCTGCCAACCTAGCAGTTTCGAAAGCACGTAAAAATGCAAGTAGAAAAAATAGGGACCACCTTTGGTGGGAAGGTAACAGCGTTCCATGCGCCTTTGGCATTTCGTCATGCTGGCCACATGACCACGGAGATGTCTTTGGACAGTGCTGGCTCTTCGGGTTTGAAACGGAGATGAGCACCGTCCCCTAGAGTCGGCAGTGACTAGCACATATGTGCGAGGGGAACCTTTACCTTTACCTATTTTTTATTAACATTAGAAAATTTTATTATCTTAAAGAACGTGGGAAAAAATGAGCATTTCTCTTAAAAAAAATAAAATGAGAAAAAAACCCCCAAATTGTTGCACTCTCCTAAAAAGTTCATTTCCTTCCTTCCCTCCTTCCCTCCTTCCTTCCTTCCTTCCTTCCTTCCTTCCTTCCTTCCTTCCTTCCTTCCTCCCTCCCTCCCTCCCTTCCTTCCTTCCTTCCCAGTCTTATTTCATACAAAGCAACCTGGTGGGTAAGGGGAAGAAATTAAGATAAAAGCTAAATTGGGCCTAAGATTACTATAAATGTAATAACTGTTGAGGATTGGCAACTGCTTTCTCTTGGACATTTTAAACATGTATGACTTGGATCTGAAGTATACAGACTATTTTTTTCCTTTTGATTTGATCTCTTTTTAAACCAAAAATGAAAACAATAAGTCTACAAATGGTAAAATTATTCTCTTTCTTGATTTTAAGGCATTTACAGAACAAAACAATAGTGTTGATTTACTCAATGTATCAACAGAAAATACAGCAATAATCAGAACTGGCTTTGTGGTTAGGGATAGTTGAATTTCTTTCATTTCATTCTGCAATTGACCTATTCTGGTAGCTATAGTTTTTCCATACTAAACCAAAACAATTTTTTTTTACCTGAGGCATTTTAGGGGAAGACAAAATTTCTGCACCATCAGAAAAGAAGATTTCTTTCTAGGGTCATAATGTTTAAATTTGAAGAAGAAACAGTTTATAATGCATATATTCAATATCCCAGGTTATATTGCAAGCCAAAGTGAAATTGTATGTGTGTGTTTCTGTGTATCAAGGCAACAGAACTTGGAATTGACAGAATCATACTACTATGGTAGATCTTATGAGATGGGATATATGAAATATAAGAGGGAATGATGGATGGAGAGAAGACTAAAAGTGATTCATGAACACCTGGTGACACGTGAACCAGCTGCTAGTAGTAGTGTCCCATCCAGACTGACAAACACAAGGAAGGACAGTGCTGATCATGAAAGACCCTCACAAAGGAATAGATCAGCCCAACTAACAGCCAATAACCTGCCTGACCACACATGAAAAGTTCTATCAGGCAATATAACCACCAATCCATGGGTTCCTATGGGCAGTACATTATCAGAAGAGCATTGGAAACAACACCAGATGCTCAAAACTCCACTTGCTCATAGATAGAGCAGCTGCCCAAGACAAAGTCTAGACAGATCAATCTGAGCACCACCTGGATTATTTACAGGAAAGCCTACAACCCAATACCACATATGCATTGATCTGTGAATGCCTGGTACTATGCAATTTCAACAGGACATTAAAAATATTTCTCAAGAACTCAATGGAACTGTGAAAGATAACACAGACAGCTAACAGCTAAGGGATCATCAAGTGTGGCATATATCAAGGTTAACACATTATCCCTGCTGCTGTTCTGCATAAACTTGAACCCCCTCATCAGATAATCACAAAGACTCAATACAGATACAGGTTCAAGAGTGGGACTGCCATTAGCTATCACTTCCTTATGGGTAGCATCAGTGGTGGGTTGCTACCGGTTCATCCTAGGTTGGGTGAACCGGTAGCAGTGGTGGTGGTAGGCTCCACCCACCCACCCAGACGTCTCTCCACATGCGCAGAAGCAATGTGCATGCCTGCATTAGCACCAACACGCCCACGAGCAAACTGATAGCAACCAAAATTGAAACCCACTACTGGGTAGCATCATGTTCACTGTCGTGTCCCACTCCTCCGCTGACGGCCGGGTCAGGGAAATCCGAATCAGGCTTGCCTCTGCAGCTCTGCCCAAAGTCCTAGCAAAGTCCTCAGAGCAGGCAGGAGACCAGAAAGTGACTTCAGCAAGATAAGTTCGACTTTTACCTGACTCAGAGACTGCCAGAAAGCAGATCCTTTATATAGGCCATGGGGTGTGGCTCCATGACTCAGCACTCACTAAGGCCTGCCCCTCCCTTCCTTCTGTTGCCTCCACCTATCCAGTCTTCTGATGCGAGGGTCACTCCAATCAGCAGCTGTTGGAAATAAACTTTCCTCAGGCTCACATGCTGTGGAGGAGGGGGAGGGGTCTAGCTGCTCCGTTTGCCTGGGCATGGAGCCAGGGCTGGGGCCGGGGGGTGCTCCCTCCTCTGCAGCCTGCTTGGGCATGGAGCCAGGGCTGGGGCCAGGAGATGCCCCCTCCTCAGCCTGTCTGGGCGTGGAGCCAGGGCTGGGGCTGGGAGGACATTCTTCAGCGTTCGGAAGCAGATAAGCAGACCCCGGCTGCGGTGAGAGCGGGCAAGACACAACATTCACTGATGCACCTTTCATGAATCTACAGTGAGGACATTGGAATCTCATTCAGACCGGAGAAGCATGGCTGGATGGTAGTTAAGAGAGTAAAGGTAGTTAAGACTAATGGGATGGAACTTCCACTGGACCACATAGCAGACATTCAGATTAGCTATAAGTACCTTAGTATCCCACACACATGAGGAGGGAAGGAAGACAGCAACATTCAAGTACCAAAAAAGGATAATGTCTTGAAGAGTCAATAGGAAGAACAAGATGCATCCCATCAACATGTATGCCCTGCCACTCATCAGATACCCTGCTGGTATAATGAGCTGGCCAAAGGAGGACATAGAGGCTGCTGATTTGAATACCTGTAAATTCCTTATAGTGCACAGAGATTTCCCCCTCCCCCCAAGTTCAACACCCAGATATTGCACACTAGCCAGAAAGAAGGCTGATGGAGTCTGGTGAGTGTAAAAGCCACTGCTGTGGATGAAAGTCAAAGCGTGCAGGAATAAATCAAAGATGAGCTGCTGAGACAACGCCTGAGGCAGCAGAGGAAGTACTATGGCAAGACAAGACCTTACATGGCATATACCATTGACAGATAGCTGAAGTGGCTGACATTGGGAAATCCTACCCAATGTCTGGGTAGGAAAAGACTGGACTAAATACAGCACTAAGGCATTGATCATAGCAGGAAAACAGGCACTAAGCACTAAATCCATAAAAGGAGGGGTTTACCATATTAAATAGGACTGAAGGTGCAAACTATTCAGAGGGGCTGCAAAAAACAGTCCAATAAATAGTGACAGAGTATAAGATGCAGGCAGGAACAGCATGTCCTGAACAATGCAATCAAATAGCTGGCATTGTGTACAGGAACATCTGAACATCAGGAAGAAGGAGTATGAGAAACTGGAGAAGTGCCAGGCCTGAAGGATAAACTTGCAAGCATGTAAAAGTAAAGGCCAAAGAGATCCCACTGGTAGTAGGAGCACTGGGTGGGTTTGCTGCTGTCTGTCCTAAACTGGGAGAATGGTTCCAACTGATCTGAGGAACATTACAATTCTCTGTCCAGAGGAGTGCAGTGTTAGGAACAACTAAGATTCTGGGCAGAACACTCAAATTCCCGGGTCTCTTGCACACATACAGAGAGAGAGAGAGAGAGAGAGAGAGAGAGAGAGAGAGAGAGAGATTTGGCTTGGCTTAATCCTATCTGCTAGGAATTCTCTAATTTGTTGGACAAACCCAAGAATATGGTTATATAGTTTAGAATGGGGCGTAAATTCAGGCAAGTAGTCTAATAAAATAGAACGATTCAAATAGTTTATAGTAGAATTAGGACTGTATGAACACAAACCCTGTATGAAGAATTGGGTGTATGTTCTCATTGCGTGGAAATTGCTTATTGATATAGAACTCTATACAAAGTGATGTTCATGTCTTTTATTAAATATGCTGCACTCAAAGAGAAGGTCAGCAGCTGCTGTTTAGGAGTGCAAATAGGCCTTTCCTTTCCTTTCCTTTCCTTTCCTTTCCTTTCCTTTCCTTTCCTTTCCTTTCCTTTCCTTTCCTTTCCTTTCCTTTCCTTCCCTTTCCTTCCCTCTGTAAACAAAGATCTTATCACTTTGAAATTACACTTTCAACTATACGTTCACAATTCATTTCATAACTAGAAGACAAGCTTTAGAAGGAAAATCTACGAATTGGTTCGCTCAAAAGGGTTTCCATGGTGATAGATTACTATAAAGTAACTTGAACCAGCCCTTTGACATGGAAAGAGTTCAAAGGTTGGCCCTGCCTGTGCTAGGACTCTTTTGACAACTTCCTGCATAATTTGACTGTTATTTGCGTGTCTGGTCACTGTCTGACCCCAACGTCTGGAAAAAATTGACAGGTAACATCTATAGTATATCTGTAGCGTGCGGACTTCCAAAAGGGCACTTTTAATCACATTTTGGTGAGAAAGCTGTATGCAAAGGCAGGGAAGACAATTACTATAGAAAAGACTCTTGTCCCATGGATCTTCAGAAATTATTAAACAAGTCAAGTTGTGATTTAAAATATTCAGACAATTGGAAATTATTTCTCTTCATTATTTCATTAGCAGATGTGAAAATACATAATAAACTGGTCTTTGAAAAAGTGTCTCCCCCGCTCCACTAAAACCAGTGGCAAGTATAGGAGGAGACCCTTCTCCATGTTGTTCTCCTGTCTGAGAAATGGTCTTCACAGCAAGGATCCCCTGATGTCCTCATTATCATATATATTAGCCTATGGGATCCCTGTCATGGGTCATAGTCCAGAGTACAATGGTAGGATGAGGATAAAAAGCTAAATTTTATTTCATTCCCATTCACTATGAATTATGAATCTTGACATGATTATTTTTCAGTGGTGTATTTGATATACTCTGCCAACTAATCCCTCACTTTAAAAATTACACCTTAGGAAGGCATGGAAAACTCTGGCGCTCCATTCAAAATATTATGAACCACATGTGGCATGTGATTAACATTATTTATTTCATTTAGTTATTTGTATCCCACTTTTATTATTTTTACAAATACCTCAAGGCAGCAAACATATCCCACACACCTTCCTCATATTTTTCCCACAATAACCCTGTGAGGTGGGTTGGGCTGAAAAAGTATGACCGGCCCAAAGTCACCCACTCATGGCTAAATAAAACAACTAGGAAATGAACTAAATTTCTTCAAGAGCAGACAACCATATTTCGGTTGCGAAGATTTGGAGGCTTATCAGCTATCACCAAAGAAATATTAAATACTCTTTTTGCCACCACATAATGTATTTCTACAATGGACTAATGAGAGGTGGGAGAAAGCCATGGTGTCCATAAAATTAATGCTACTAAATCTAAGCTGCGAAAATCCAAATGAGTGCTAGTTGGTAGCAAAGGTTCCTTCATGTTTTTTGCTGACATCCTGTGGCCACTCATCTGTTGGCCACTCATCCTGTGGCCACTCATTCCAAGTCCCAGATAATTCAGGAGTTGGAGCATTCAATCCAAAGATACAGTTCACAACAAAGCAACTTTTCATGAGTAAAAGTAAAGGAATCCCTACATTTTGCTCTGCTATTCATTGCCAGCTATAGGGGGCAGTGCTCATCTCTGTTTCAAAGCTATTGAGCTATTGAGCCAGTGATATCCAAAGACATTTCCATGTTTATGTGGCCAGCGTGATGTCATGGACCATTGTTACTTTCCCACCAAAGTGGTACCTATTTATCTACTTGCATTTTCATGCTCTCAAACTGCTAGATTGGCAGGAGCTGGGACGAGGCTCACCTTGTCATATGGCACTTGGGTTTCAAATCTGGGTGGCTGGCTTTCCATTCGACAAGCCTAGCATCTTAACCACTGAGCCACTGTGCCACCTATCTTCTCATAAGAGAGAAAAATATAAGATTTACTGTTGTCCCCTTATTGCATATTTTAGCAATGAATCATATCTCATTCAAATTTTTCAGACGCCTGCACAAAGCAGAGAAAGTTCTGATGGAACTCTGACTCAATTCATTAGAACAACATATGAATGTAAGTAAAACTTAAAATCTATTAAACGTATATAAAAACAGATGTTTAAGATTCAAAACTACGCATAAAGTGTATCAAAGAAGTCAAATATTCCAACTAAAAATATGTATTTCTCAACATTGTGAAAAGAAAAAAAGACAATAAGGAAGTACAACAGTCTTGTTTTTCCTGTAGAAAGTAGACCAGAGGATATCCTATGTGTTCTAGTCAGAGAAAACAGAGTAGATACAAAGAAGGGAACAAAGAGAAAATCTTTGCGCTCTCTCACTCTCTCTCTTCCTCCCTCTCTCTCCCCCTCTCTCTCCACTAGATCACAGATGTCAAACTCAATTTCATTGAGGGCCACAACAGGGTTGTGTTTGACCTCGGGGGGGGGAAGGGGGCATGGCCAGAGTGGGTGTGGCCAGTTCACCATCCCTGGTGTTGGTTTCTGTGGTGGCCAGAGCACTTTGCCAGTGAAAATGGGCTCTCGAGCTCCATTTTCAGCTGCAATGGTCTCCTGTAACCCTCTGCCCACGGCCCTCCCAAACTCTGTTTTCACTGGCAGAGGCACCATGGGCTGGTCCTGTGTTGTTTCCAGGGTGGCCCCATGGGCCAGATCCAAGGGTGAAATGCTCCCGGTTCGCACTGGCTCGCCCGATTAGGTAGCGATGGCAGCTGCTGGTTCGGAGACCGGTATCAAAAATCCCTGGCCCCGCCCCCTGCCTCTGCTGAGCTGCACCATCAGCAGAGGTTTTTTTTTTTACTTTTAAAAGTTTTTCTTCAGCCGAAACATTCCTTTAAAAGTAAAAGTAAAAAAAAAAAAACCCTCTGATGATCGCGGGGCTGAGCAGAGATCATCAAAACCCTTTAAAATTTTTTTTTAAAAAAACCTTCTTCAGCCGAAGGGAAAGAAAAAAAAGAAAAAAACCCGAGGTTTTAAAAGCCTCCTCTGGCAATCCCAGAGGAGTTTCCTGATCCTCACAGGCTTTTAAACTCACTTTTTAACAGCCCCCACTTACAAGAGCCCCCACCCATGCCCAGCCAATTCCCCCTCCTCACTTACCTATAATTACTGCTCTTTCGGGCTAGCAACGCCATGCTTTTTTCAGCTACTGAAGAAAAAAAACCCTTGCTTTGACTTCCTGCTTTGCTGAATGAGAAACTCTGGGAGTTGAAGTCCACAAACTAAGTTACTAAGGTTGGAGACCCCTGTTCTAAAAAATAAAAATAAAAATAATAAAATAAAATATTTGTGCAGCTTTCTGAGATTTGGTGTGTTCCTGTAGTGTTTCACTCTAACTACACAAACACACAAAATCTCACAAAGCTGTATGTTGCATTGTGTGTGTGTGTGTGTGTTTGTGTGTGTCAGCTGTGTTGTGTGTGTGTAAAGTGTGAAAGTGTGAGGTTCCTGCTTGTTGCAGGGGCCATTTTGGGTAAAGTGCAGCTGCTTTTACATTGTGTGTGAGTCAGTTGTGTTGTATTGTGTGTGTATAAAGTGTGAAAGTTGGTTTTTGGTACCTCTTATTGTTTTGCATACCTTATTTATTATTTTATTATTTACTGTTATTGGCCATGCCCACCCAGTCATTTGACCACCAAGCCATGCCCACCAATTAAGCCACGCCCACAGAACCGGTAGGGAAAATTTTTAGATTTCACCCCTGGCCAGATCCAAGCACCCGTGGGCAGGATCCGGCCCCTGGGCCTTGAGTTTGACACTCCTGCACTAGATTTAAAAAATGCAACAAGCCTATAGGTGGAGAACTGATCTCCAACATCTTCCAAAGCTCATTGGCAGGAATGTCAATGCAGCTATATCAGTCTAGAAGAAACTGAATTGGGTGTATTTGTGTGTATTTATAAAATGACACCTTCACATGGCATTCATGTGAAAATGTAGTTAACAAAGAATGAACAGTTGATAAGGTATCGTGACCTATATACTTGTTTTCATATTATGCATTGAAAATAACTTTCACAACACCAAAAGTTTCATTTGTATGCATTTGATTCATTTAGCTAAATTAGCAGCTTAACGTTTCCTCAAGGTGAAAGTAGCAAACAGCTGAAAACGTATCCAGTGTAAGGTGGAACATGAAATCTCCAAAATCAGACCCTATTTTCTAAAAGGTAAATTTGAGTGGCCTAGTTTTTGCTTTTTTTAAAAAAATTAATGCTAAACTATGTATTTGAATTACCAAGCTGCGACAGAACTCGAAAGTATATTTTAACTGTGGAGTTTATGTTTGCTGCACAGTTGTATACAGAAAAGGCAAGTGATAGAAGTGCTGTTTACTTAATAGGGGAATAGTTTCATTCAATACATGACAAACCCCATTTTTGATTATAGAGTACTGGATAGCCTGCAATCCTTCCTAGGAAAAAGAAGGATGGTCCGGCATAAATGAAGATGGAAAATGTGTTTTCAGTGCACTGTATTCTGTGCAAGCCATTCTACTTAAAGCTACTAAAATTACACAGAGAAAAAGAAGTGGAGCTATTATGTGTTATTTTTCCATTCACTTAATGATGCATTTCAGTTCACTTGGAAATAAAGAGACACTCTTGAGTCAATAAACAAGGATTAACTGAGCAGAGTCTCTCTCAAAGATCTGAGTATCTTCCCTAAACATGATATTTTAGTAGCAACAAAACTTTTGCTTTTAGAAACTGCTTTTGGCTGTTTGGGAATATGATAGCTAGTCCAGAAGACAAACTAAAGGAAGTGAGGGTATGTCTCAAGTAGGGATGAACATATGTGTCAGCATAAATGCAGCCCATGTAACTGCAACTTTTCAGCTATTGAAAAGATATCGATTTCTTGATCTTTTTCCATATGTGTGTTTGTATGTATTCTTTTTATCATATTTTTTTGCATAATGTGGAGCTATTATATCCAACTTCCTAATCAAGTATTTGTAGACTTTTATGTACATTTTACTAAAACACTTTTAAAGCAAATAATGTTTCAATGTACTTTAATGCAAAAACTTCTTTGAAATCGTTTCAAATATATACTATTCTTTCAGATGCCTCATTTTCAAATATCTGATAATGAAGTTGTTGTTTTTTTAAAGAAACTCTGGGAAATAATGAATTCCAGAAAATACCATTTCTTGTGATCCATTTGGGTGGATCTAGTTACTTAGTTTCCACAAAAGGAACCAGACTTATATGTAGATATTTATTAAGAAAAATAATAATAACAATCAGAACAAAAAAAAAAACACCTCAAAATCATCATAATCAATATATACTAATACAGATATCAGTTTGAAAACAAAATGGGGCCACCTCAAAATACACAGAGATGCTTTCTCTAGTCATCGATACAGCTTAAAGTTTTAAAAGAAAAACATTAAAAAAACCCAGCTTCATTGGTTTCTAGGAGGCACAATTGTTTTCTTTTGGAAAAGAAAAAAAAATGAAAAGCAGAGGTACTGGGAGACAACCTTAGGTGCCCCCAACCAATTTATTGTGACCTTTTGAATCTCACTCCCACTGCCTTGCTTTAGGAGTGTACTTCCCAGACAGCCTAGCTCAAATCTCAAAATGCCTGAAGGATACCGAGTATGAGAAAGACTGGCTTATTGTAATCTTCTGATGGTTGTAATGGGCTATGAGAATAACTAAGAGTCAGAAGGAAGAATTGCAGCCTAGGTAACAGTTAGATAAAAGAACCTAGAGTCCAAAGCAGCAATGTAATTTGAGAAAGCATCTGTGACTTGACCCTCCCTAGTTGTCAGATGAAAAGGGAGAGGAAAAGCATATTGAGGCTTGCAAGATTCTGTTAAAAGTAAAAAATTAGTAGCATTAATAATTTTCATTTTCTAATCTGGTCTACGTTGAAGGGCTGACAGAAGTAGACAGGTAAACTGCATGATAGGTAGCATCTAGTTATCATGAATGCATTTAAAAAGATAGATGATAGACAGATAGATACATGATAGATAGATAGATAGACAGATAGACAGACAGATAGTGGGGTGAAATGCTCCCAGATCGGACCAATTGCACAATCCGGCAGCAATCATGGCCAGTAGTTCGGCGATCTGGTAGCGATGGTGGAGCGAAGCTCCGCCCACCCACCTGGGTGTCATTATTTCCTGGTTTTAACTTCCTGGTGTTTTTTACCTTCTGCACATACAGAGAAGGTCTGTGTGTGCATGCACACGAGCACTTTCGAGCCGGTAAGGAAGGTAAGTAGATTTCACCCCTAACTAGATAGATACATAAACAGAGAGACAGAGACAGATAGACATATAGATCAGTGGTCATCAACTGGTGGTCCATGGACCATTGGTGGACCACAAGAAAATTATGGTGGTCCGTAGAAAAATTATTTGCATTTTTTCTATTGCACTAAATCAGGGGTCCTCAAACTACGGCCCCTGGGACAGATACATGCAGTGAACGGTTGTGTTGCTGCAGAGAGTCTCCCCCTTCAGGGTCTTTTTGTGTGGGTCAGAGGGGGGCAGTAATTCCAACTTGACGTCTGCTTCGACCTCCTGGTGCGGGGCTTTGGGCAAAGACCAAAGGGAAGTGCTGGTGGTGGTGAAGAGCTGGAGGGCCTTGTTCCAGTGGGACTGCATCATGGTCTGGAGCTGCCTGACCATCTCAGCCCGCTGAGCCTCCAGGCACCAGTACCTGGCCTTGCACTCTGTTTGGAAAGGCTATGTTTGTAGTCCTCAGTGAAGTGCTTCTACTGAGCCTCCTTCTCAGTCAGATCCTATTTGAACTGAGCTGGCTGCTTAGCTCCAACAACTGCTTCTTGTTGGGGCCCTAAGGAGCCTGGGCAGGGAGGCAAGGAATGGCTGGGAGGGGAGAGGCAAGTAGAGACTGGCGAGGTGCCCCTCAACGTGACATTGAGTTGGCCATGCCCACCCAGTCACATGACCATCTAGCCACGCCCACACAGCTGGTCATTAGGCAGATCATATTAGTGGTCCGCGGGATTTAAAATTATGAATTTAGTGGTCCCTGAGGTCTGAAAGGTTGGTGACCCCTGATATAGATGATACTGTGTATACTTACGTAATTACAGAAGAGAAAGACTGACTCTGGGAGATAGATAGGTCAATAGGCAAGGGGAGAGGAGGACAAGAAAGATCCAAATTAAATCTGTAATTAAAAAAATGTAAGAAGGAACGCATGCAAAAAATTACTTCTGTTTGAAAAAAAATGTACATTTAGCAACTGAATATTTATTTTTTTATTTTATTTATTTATTTGTCTCAACAGTATATATAATCATATATATCAATATCAATAACTATATGATATATAAGCATAAATATAGAATAGAATAGAATAGAATAGAATAGAATAGAATAGAATAGAATAGAATAGAATAGAATAGAATTTTATTGGCCAAGTGTGATTGGACACACAAGGAATTTGTCTTGGTGCATATGCTCTCAGTGTACATAAAAGAAAAGATACATTCATCAAGGTACAACATTTACAACACAATTGATGGTCAGTATATCAATATAAATCATAAGGATTGCCAGCAACAAGTTACAGTCATACAGTCATAAGTGGAAAGAGATTGGTGATGGGCACTATGAGAAGATTAATAGTAGTGCAGATTCAGTAAATAGTTTGACAGTGTTGATGGAATTATTTGTTTAGCAGAGTGATGGCCTTCGGGAAAAAACTGTTCTTGTGTCTAGTTGTTCTGGTGTGCAGTGCTCTATAGCATCGTTTTGAGGGTAGGAGTTGAAACAGTTTATATCCAGGATGCGAGGAGTCTGTAAATATTTTCACGGCCCTCTTCCTGATTCGTGCAGTATACAGGTCCTCAATGGAAGGCAGGTTGGTAGCAATTATTTTTTCTGCAGTTCTAATTATCCTCTGAAGTCTGTGTTTTTCTTGTTGGGTTGCAGAACCGAACCAGACAGTTATAGAGGTGCAAATGACAGACTCAATAATTCCTCTGTAGAACTGAATCAGCAGCTCCTTGGGCAGTTTGAGCTTACTGAGTTGGCGCAGAAAGAACATTCTTTGTTGTCCCTTTTTAATGATGTTTTTGATGTTGGCTGTCCATTTTAGATCTTGCGATATGATAGAACCTAGAAATTTAAAGGTTTCTACTGTTGATGCTGTGTTGTCTAGTATTGTGAGAGGTGGAAGTATGGAAGGGTTTCTCCTAAAGTCTACCACCATTTCTACGGTTTTGAGTGTGTTCAGTTCCAGATTGTTTTGATTGCACCACAAGGCTAGTTGTTCAACCTCTCATCTATATGCAGATTCGTCATTGTCTCGAATGAGACCAATCACTGTTGTGTCATCTGCGAACTTCAGTAGCTTAACAGATGAATTGTTGGAGATGCAGTCATTGGTATACAGAGAGAAGAGAAGTGGGGAGAGCACACAGCCTTGGGGGGCCCCTGTGCTAATTGTACAGGTATTTGATGTGATCTTGCTTAGCTTCACCTGCTGCTTCCTGTTTGTTAGGAAGCTTGTGATCCATTTACAAGTCTGTTCCGGTACCTGTAGCTGGTTTAGCTTAGTTAGAAGAATATCTGGAATGATGGTATTGAATGCTGAACTAAAGTCTACAAAAAGGACCCTTGCATAGGTCTTTGGAGACTCAAGATGTTGTAGGATGTAGTGCAGAGCCATATTAACAGCATCATCTGTTGATCTATTTGCTCGGTATGCAAATTGCAAGGGGTCTAACAGCGGATCCGTGATGGTTTTCAAGTAGGAAAACACTAGCCTTTCAAAGGTTTTCATGACTACAGATGTTAAAGCAACTGGTCTGTAATCATTCAGTTTCTTGATGGTGGGCTTCTTCAGCACTGGGATGATGGTAGATCGTTTGAAGCAAGAAGGAACATAGCACATCTCTAATGATTTATTGAAAATATGGGTGAAGATGGGGGCCAATTGGTCAGCACAGACTTTTAAGCAAGAATCATAATAATCATAAGTATGTAATAACTATATGAAACTGGATACAATCAAAGGGAACATTAGGACACGAATGGTAGGCACGTTGGTGCTCTTATGCACGCCCCTTACAGACCTCTTAGGAATGGGGTGAGGTCAATAGTAGATAGTTTTTGGTTAAAGCTTTGGGGATTTTGGGAAGAGACCACAGAGTCTGGTAGTGCATTCCAGGCATTAACAACTCTGTTTCTGAAGTCATATTTTCTGCAGTCAAGATTGGAGCGGTTCACATTAAGCTTAAATCTATTGTGTGCTCGTGTATTGTTGTGATTGAAGCTGAAGTAGTCTTCAACAGGAAGGACGTTGCAACAGATGATGCTATGACTTAAAATCAGGTCATGTCAAAGGTGGTGGAGTTCTAAATTTTCTAAATCCAGGGTTTCAATTATAAATCATACTAATTTTATAAATTTATAAATTATACTAATTTTGACAAACTAGGGATCTAATTCAGTGTATGTTTGCTTCATATATTGCATTAAATTATACCAATTGTTGTTAACAGCTAAAAAATGAGTTATTTTTATATGTATGTGAAATAATAAAATCAGTACAAACTTAGTGTGCAGCCTGGTCTCTCGCTATCCTGTTTTGTGGGGACATGAAGGTGTTTATAATCCCATTTTCCCACCTAACCATTCCTTTGGGTTGCCTTGGCCTCCAGCAATAGAAGGAAGAAAGAAAATTAGAGAAATGTAAATAAAGAATGAAACTTGCCATTTGTCATTTGAAAGTCCTTATTTCATGGCCTGTTCCCTGTACTCCTAGAAATTTGTGTCATTATCTTCTGTTTAAAGGATTCAAATGACATTATTTGCATGGGAGCTCGCATACAAATTGTGTCGCCTGTGTCACAAAGTTGCATTACAATGAAGGGAGTGATGGCTGTGTCACATGTACGTGACATTCTTTGTGTCATTAAATTTAAAGTCAGTGCTGGCAGTTATAAACCACTCACGTCTCCAGCAAATACATCACTTCTGATCTGAAATGAATATTTTAAAACGCCAACTCCAACTGCATCAAACGACAATAACCTGCACTGTCATCTTCCCTCCCCTGGCCATTTTTCTTTTCTTTTCTTTTCTTTTCTTTTCTTTTCTTTTCTTTTCTTAATCCAAAGGCCCTAACAAAGTTGAAGAAGGGTGACTATAAAGATGCAAAAAAGCAAAGCAACTCCTTTTTAAAAATAGCAAAGCAATATAGAGCAACGGGTGGTAGCATATTCTCTTTCATTCTTTTGTTTTTATTTTCTTTGTGGTTACACTCCCAGACCTAGTTGCTTTCAGTTCAGAAAATGAGATGAATAATTGCTTCTTCAAGATCCCAGCTCTGAGCTTCAGGCACAAGGTTATCATCTATTGTCCTCACAGATTCCAGCAAATGTTTTCAACATGGCGGGCTTTTGAAACCTCCTCTGCTCTTCTCTAAAGATTAAAAAGACATGGTTGACAATAAAGACTCAGTGTCTACACCTTGCCTTTTTACCCAAACTTACAAGGGCCACTTTAACAAGTAAACTGAACAGGAGCGCACGGGTCGGTGAGAGGTATTTGGAAGCAGTAGGCGGTCCCGTAAATAGCCCGGCCCTATGCCATGGGCGCTTTAAAGATTGTCACCAACACCTTGAAGCGCACCGGAAGGCCACAGGTAGCCAGTGCAGTCTGCGCAGGATAGGTGTAACACGGGAGCCCCGAGGGCTCCCTCTATCACCCGCGCAGCCGCGTTCTGGACCAACTGAAGCCTCCGGATGCCCCTCAAGGGGAGCCCCATGTAGTGAGCATTGCAGTAATCCAGGCGAGGCGTCACGACGGCGTGGGTGACCGTGGATAAGGCATCCCGGTCTAGAAAGGGGCGCAACTGGCGCACCAGGCGAACCTGGTGAAAAGCTCTCCTGGAGACGGCCGTCAAATGGTCTTCAAAAGACAGCCGTTCATCCAGGAGAACGCCCAGATTGCGCACCCTCTCCATCGGGGCCAATGACTCGCCCCCAACAGTCAGCCGAGGACTCAGCTGACTGTACCGGGGTGCCCGCATCCACCGCCACTCCCTCTTGGAGGATTGAGCTTGAGCCTGTTTCTCCCCATCCAGACCCGTCGGCCTCCAAACACCGGGACAGCACTTGATAGCTTCATTGGGGTGGCCCGTGTGAAAAGTACAGCTGGGTGTCATCAGCGTACAGCTGGTACCTCACACCGAAGCCACTGATGATCTCACCCAGCGGCTTCATATAGATGTTGAACAGAAGGGGCGAGAGAATCGACCCCTGCGGCACCCCACAAGTGAGGCGCCTCGGGGCCGACCTCTGCCCCCCTGTCAACACCGTCTGCGACCGGTCGGAGAGATAGGAGGAGAACCACCGATAAACGGTGCCTCCCACTCCCAATCCCCCCAACCGGCGCAGCAAGATACCATGGTCGATGGTATCGAAAGCCGCTGAGAGGTCTAATAGGACCAGGGCAGAGGAACAACCCCTATCCCTGGCCCTCCAGAGATCATCCACCAACGCGACCAAAGCCGTCTCCGTGCTGTAACCGGGGCGGAAACCGGACTGGAACGGGTCTAGATAGACAGTTTCATCCAGGTGGAGAGGAAACTGATATGCCACCATACTCTCTACAACCTTCGCGCGTGCGGGTTGGAGACCGGACGATAATTACCTAAGACAGCCGGGTCCAGGGAGGGCTTCTTGAGGAGGGGCCTCACCACCGCCTCTTTCAAGGCGGCCGGAAAGACTCCCTCCAACAAGGAGGCACTCGTAATCGCCTGGAGCCAGCCTCGTGTCACCTCCTGAGTGGCCAGCACCAGCCAGGAGGGGCACGGGTCCAGTAAACACGTGGTGGCATTCAGCCTACCCAACAACCTGTCCATGTCCTCGGGAGCCACAGGGTCAAACTCATCCCAACAAATGTCACCAAGACCACCCTCAGACGCCTCATCTGAATCGCCGCAATTTTGGTCTAGACCGTCTCGGAGCTGAACGATTTTATCGATAGATAACCGTTAAACTCCTCAGCACGCCCCTGCACGGGTCATCCCGCCCCTGGTGAAGGAGGAACGGTCACCCGAAAAGGGCGGCTGGGCGGTTATCTGCCGACGCAATGAGGGAGGAGGCGAGCAACGCCGCTTCCTCAGTGCCACTAGGTAGGTCCTAGTATAGGACCTAACTAGTGTCCGATCAGCTTCTAAACGGCTAGACCTCCAGGAGCTCTCTAGGCGTCTTCTCCGGCGTTTCATCCCCCTCAGCTCCTCGGAGAACCAAGGAGCCGGTTGGGATCTGCGCCGGGTGAGAGGCCGCAGAGGCACGGCACGGTCAGCCCCAGCCGCAGCCCGTTGCCAGGCTGCGGCTAGTTCCTCTGCCGTGCCGTGAGCCAGACCCTCAGGAAGTGGCCCAAGCTCCGTCCGAACCTCTCCGGTCCATCAGGCGCTGGGACGGAACCAACGCTAGGTTCCGCCTCCCGCGGTGTTGAGTGGCGGTCAGAAAGTCCAGGCGAAGGAGAGAGTGATCTGACCATGACAAAGGTTCTATGACTACATCTCTCAAATCCAGATCCTTCAACCACTGACCAGAGATAAAAATAAGATCCAGAGTGCCACCCCCGATGTGAGTGGGGCCATCAACTACTTGAGTCAGGTCCAAGGCCGTCATGGAAGCCATGAACTCCCGAGCCACTGTCGATGACGAGCCGGCAGATGGCAAGTTAAAGTCCCCCATGACTAAAAGTTTGGGGGTCTCCACTGCCACCCCGGCAAGCACCTCCAGGAGCTCAGGCAGGGCAGCTGTCACGCAGCAAGGAGCCAGGTACGTGACCAGCAAGCCCATCTGACACCTATGACCCCATCTCACAAAGAGGGATTCACACCCGGCAATCTGAGGTACAGTGGTCTCCTCGGCTCTAGACTCTCTTTAATAGCAACCGCCACCCCCACCCCTACCCTGGGCCTCGGCTGATGGAATGCACGGAAACCGGTGGGCACATTTCGACCAGGGCACGCCTTCAGTGCCCAACCAGGTCTCCGTAACGCCTATAAGATCCGCGCGCCCCTGGATAAGATCGTATTAGGGGCCTTATTGGCCACGGACCGTGCGTTGCATAACATAAGACGAAGGCCCAGGCTCTGAGGGTCTTGACCATCCGGGAACGGAAAAGTCAGAGGATCGGGCACGCGATCGCTTGCAGACATCGAACGCGTGACCCCTAGACCGATACGATCCCCCTTCCGCCATATCTGCCCCTCCCACTTACCGTGCAAATGGAACCACCTCACAAAAGGAACACATTCCCCCATAACCTCCGAACCCACTAAATAATCGCCACGAGCGCTGCAGAGGACTGGTTTCTCCCGACGGGCTACCCCCAACACCCGCCCTAACCCTCCCACCCCTTAAAAATGCCCTATCTAAAAAACCCCAAAGGCTCTTCCTCTTCGCATGCCACCTCTGTGGGTCCCAAGACCCGTCATTGAGGCCGGCCCTTGGTAGTGAGACGGGCCATTCCTGCGAGGCGGGAGCACTGCAGGCGCAAGAGTTCATGTGCAGCGTAACGCATAGAAAAGTACGAATCGGTGAGGGTGCTAAGATGGTAACATCCCAGATGGTAAGACGTTAAAAGATGGATCCTCCAACGGATGTCCAGATGTCAAAGAGGACAAATAAAGCTGGAACCAGATGAAGATGATAAGCCCAGGTAAACAGGCCGGCAGCCTCCATGGTAAACCTATGGAAAATGTTTCTACAGAAGGTCTTAATAAGGTAGAAATGGCCGTCAGTCTGTTCATAGTCCATAGTCCATGTATGTGAAATAATAAAATCAGTACAAACTTAGTGTGCAGCCTGGTCTCTCGCTATCCTGTTTTGTGGGGACATGAAGGTGTTTATAATCCCATTTTCCCACCTAACCATTCCTTTGGGTTGCCTTGGCCTCCAGCAATAGAAGGAAGAAAGAAAATTAGAGAAATGTAAATAAAGAATGAAACTTGCCATTTGTCATTTGAAAGTCCTTATTTCATGGCCTGTTCCCTGTACTCCTAGAAATTTGTGTCATTATCTTCTGTTTAAAGGATTCAAATGACATTATTTGCATGGGAGCTCGCATACAAATTGTGTCGCCTGTGTCACAAAGTTGCATTACAATGAAGGGAGTGATGGCTGTGTCACATGTACGTGACATTCTTTGTGTCATTAAATTTAAAGTCAGTGCTGGCAGTTATAAACCACTCACGTCTCCAGCAAATACATCACTTCTGATCTGAAATGAATATTTTAAAACGCCAACTCCAACTGCATCAAACGACAATAACCTGCACTGTCATCTTCCCTCCCCTGGCCATTTTTCTTTTCTTTTCTTTTCTTTTCTTTTCTTTCTTTTCTTTTCTTTTCTTAATCCAAAGGCCCTAACAAAGTTGAAGAAGGGTGACTATAAAGATGCAAAAAAGCAAAGCAACTCCTTTTTAAAAATAGCAAAGCAATATAGAGCAACGGGTGGTAGCATATTCTCTTTCATTCTTTTGTTTTTATTTTCTTTGTGGTTACACTCCCAGACCTAGTTGCTTTCAGTTCAGAAAATGAGATGAATAATTGCTTCTTCAAGATCCCAGCTCTGAGCTTCAGGCACAAGGTTATCATCTATTGTCCTCACAGATTCCAGCAAATGTTTTCAACATGGCGGGCTTTTTGAAACCTCCTCTGCTCTTCTCTAAAGATTAAAAAGACATGGTTGACAATAAAGACTCAGTGTCTACACCTTGCCTTTTTTACCCAAACTTACAAGGGCCACTTTAACAAGTAAACTGAACAGGATTAGGAAGAAGAATTTTCTGGGTCAAATTGTTAATGCTGCGGCTTTATACAAGAACTTTAAAATCGATGGGAATGAAAGAAATATGACAAATTAACAATTGCAGGCAGATGACTAATGATACCTGAGCAAATTTCCTTGAAAAGGAAATTAAAGTAAAGTAAAGTAAAATAAATAAAATGCTTTCACATTTTTAATGCAGATGTGATGCTCTAAGAAGTGGCATAAGTAAAACAGATATCTTAAGAAACTGACAATATTGGTAGTGAAAATTTGGCAAGGGAAGGAAAAATATATATTTAAGAATAACAATAAAGCAGATAAGAGAGAAAGACGGCTATTAAATGCTTCAGGGGGGAAAAACTGACAAAACCTTGCACAGAGTTTATCTATGCAAAATGTGGATATATTATCCAGTTTCAGGTTCCTTCTTAGAAACCATGTCTAGGTGGGACCCTTCTCCATCACAAAACCTTTTCTATTGGTTGCCATTCTCCAGAGGTTTGGATAGCCACAATCCTACTCACTTTTCATAAGACTTTGAAATTATGGTTTCAAAGACCAACCCTGAATACCGTTCAGAAAAAGAAAAAGTAATCCAACTGTGTTCCTATACTGACTGAAAATAATACGTTTCTTAATAAATAATAAAATAATCTTATTTTATTAAACCAGTAGTGCAAAGTGTTTGCAAAGTGTAAAAGCCAATGGATAAGAACATAATAATAACAAAGATGTGAATCAGGTCAATTCAATATTAAATTCCTCAAACAAAGCCTTTTGGCACTATTGTGTTGGGACAGAGTTGTTATATTTGTTATTACACACTTTCATTAACTTTTTATGACAGCCCTCCAACCACCAAACCCAAGTGAGAGATGAAGAAAGGAAGAATAAAACTATATTTGAATCAAGTTGGATTCATACTGTTTTCTTAGCACCAATGTGGAAGTGGTTTGACATTGCCTTCAAGATTATGTTTATTACTTCTTAAATTAGCCAACAGCCCTAATATTCCCTCCATGTTTTCCATCCTAATTAGGCCTGATTCTACTTGGCTTACTTGCCCAGACAGTGGTAGCCAGGTGCTGCCATCTGATGAGGCAATGTGTATATATATGTGTGTGTATGAATGGACACATACTATCTAAACTTCACCTTCTCTATGTATCATAGTTACTTTATGATGCCACATGGCCCTATATAAAGTGAAGACTGAACAATCATCTGCCAAATAGATTGTATTTTCAAGAGATGTATCTTGAGAACTAATGGTTGTGCATCATAAGTAACTGATTGCTTCCTGGTGAGTCAGCAGAAATTGTGCAGGAAATATTAGGTTGTGATGTAAATGATGTGCAAATGACCTTGGGAGAAAGGGCAAAGAAACACAGCTAAGGGAATGGACAGATAAACGGCAAAAAAGCCTGTAGCAGAATGTAGACGGGCCAAGATGATGTGTTTGTGTGTGTGGCGGGGGAGAGAAAATACATTTTCAGACTTACAAGATTGTGCAATGAAATCTTACAATAAAATAGAATTAGTTCATCTGGGCATCTTTCCTGTCTGGACTACCTCATAAGGCTGACAAAAGTAGATGGATAACAGTGTAGGGACAATGAGTGAATGAATAAAGGAGAATCTCTAATAAATTATACTTTGATAACATGAGAGCCTATGGAAGGAAGTATAAAGACGTTTATGAAGAAAAATATGAAGAGCCAATTTGGTCCAGTGGTTAAGGCACAAGGCTAGAAAGCATGAAACCATGAGTTCAGATCCTAGGTGATTTTGGTCCAGTCACTCTTTCTCAGGCCAACACACTTTACAGGATTGTTGTGGGGAAAACAAGAAAAAGAAGGTCTATTGGATATGTTCGCCTTGAATTATTTATAAAAATAATAAAGGACAGAGATTAATGAATGAATAGTTTAAGAAACAAAAATGAAAGTGAATGGGTAGGATTTGTAACATGAAATGTTAATGCTATCCTTGTATTCCTGTTCAAAAGCAATCAAATGAGGAAAAAGCCAGATTATTTATTTTTGTTTGTTTGTTGTTTTTGTTTGTTTATTTCTGTATTTGTTTATCTCTCTCTCTCTCTCTCTCTCTCTCTTTCCTATATGCCACCTCTCTTGCATGGGCAATCTCTAAATTAGAAATAAGGATAAATTTTCTGACAGTAAGAACAATCAACCAATGGAACAGCTTGCCTTCAGAAGTTGTGGGAGCTTCATCACTAGAAGCTTTCAAGAAGAGACTGGACTGCCATCTGTCAGTAATGATGTAGGGCAATGGTGGGATTCAGCCGGTTCACACCACTTCGGGAGAACCGGTTGTTAACTTTCTGAGCAGTTTTGTAAACTGGTTGTTGGAAGAAATCATTAGGGCAGAGAACCGGTTGTTAAATGACTTGAATCCCACCACTGATGTAGGGTCTCCTGATTGGGTCATGGGTTGGATCACCCTACAAGATCCCTTCCAGCACTGTTATTGTGTTCTTTTCTGTTCTGACCCATGTTTAAAAATTGCTGTTGCAATAGATGGTGACAGAGGAAGCAATTCTTCATAAAACAAACAAACAAAGGATGTTTAATATAGAATGAAAAATAGAAGTTACACAGAAAATATTTAACATTAATGAAAGAAAGAAACTACTTTCAGAGCTCATGTACACACACAGCCCAAAAAAGAAAGAAACAGGCTTTGTGCCTTCTAGAAAAAAATTATGGTACCTAAAGACTAGAGGAGATAAGATCTACAAGACTAGATTTTTGCAGGAAGACAAAGAGAAAAACCATGGTAATTAGTACTCAATATTATGAATAACTGAAACAAATATCTGCCTACCAATTATACTGTTTTATGAAGTTTGAGAAGCAATGAGGAACAGATTAACTTCTTGTATTTAACTCCAGTGACAATTGTCCCTTCTTGCAAATTATGCAGGGACAGATAATATATAGAGCAGGTCTGTTAAACTTGCAGCCCATGGGCCAGATGCGTTGCGTGCTAGTCACACCCATGCCCTTTTTAGCGGAGGGTGGCAGAGCTGTAATACGTCATGTGACAACACTGGGACAACATGAGTTTGACAGCCCTGATATAGAGAATAACTATAATTAGGATATTATAATAAGGCAGTCAGGCCGGAAGGAAGGAGGGAAGGAAGGAAGACCCCAAATTAATAGCTAATAATAACCACTAAGTTATTAGTTATTGTCAGTGGGAGAGAGACACTTTGGAGAAACATGAACTGAATAATAGACTGCTGGCCTGGGATGAGCTGCAATTCAGAAGGACTGGTAAAAATGTGCTTGGCCAAAAACAATCATGATGGTTTTAAATTAAACCTGGTCTGGGTGAGACAAAAGCCTTAAAGTAAGGACCTAAAAAAAAAAAGCTTTAAGCACTCAAAAAGTAAATGGAAGATAATGGATATAGTGGAAACATTCGGGGAAACTAGTTAATTCTGAAGTTCTTGATTTAAAAAGAACAAACCTCAAACTTGAGAAGGGCGGTATATAAATTTAAATAATAAATAAATAAATAAATAAACTGCATTGTATGCATATTTTGAAAAATATCCCTTGATTTTAACAAACCCAGAATACTAAATGGTTTCTATGGCAGTAGAGGATAACAAAAGAAGAAGCTAAAGAAGGATAAGAGGTCCAAAATATCTTAGGAGATAATAAAAGAACAATTGTTCCAATGAGCAGTGAGGGTGGGTGTCAGAAATCTAAGGCACAAAAAAAAAACAAAGGCTGTAAAAGTGCTTCTTTAGATACGTTCAAAATAGGAGAAAAATAATATACAGATAGTCCTCAACTTACAACAATTCATTTAGTCACCATTCAAAGTTACAGTGGCACTGAAAAAAGTGACTTATGACCGTTTTTTATACTTATGACCATTGCACATCCTTGTGGTCATCTGATCAAAATTCAGATGCTAAGCAGCTGGCTCATATTTATGATGGTTGCAGTGTCCGTGGGTCATGTGATCAGCTCTGACAAGCAAAGTCAATAGGGAAGCCAAATTCACTTAACAACCGTGTTACTAATTTAACAACTGCAACAATTCATTTAACAACTATGGCAAGAAAGGTGGTAAAATGGGTCAAAACACATGCAACAAATGTCTCCCTTAGCAACAGAAATTTTGGCCTCAATTGTGGTCATAAGTTGAGGACTACCTGTACTAAGTTTTCAATTATGATGGAAAAAGTATTAACATAGCATTTATTTGAGATCAAATTATTATAAATTTCTGATGATGATGATGATGAAGATTCTCTACACATATAAGCTTAAACAGCACAGTGTGGTATGATGTTAGAAACTGGGAGACTACGAGTTCTAGTCCCACCTGAGTTCCTTGGGCAAGTTGCTCTCTCTCAACTCAAAGAAGCAAACAAGGACAAATCTTTTCTAAAAACTTTGCCAAAATAATCCCCTGCAGGGTAGTCATTAGGAGTCAATACTGACTTGAAGGAATAAAAAAGCAATCAAACAAAAGTGAGCTAAAAGAAATAAAGCAACAATTGGCTAAAGTTAAGTTGTTCAAGAACTCTAACATCCTATCTCTAGATACTAAAAGTCTTTTGATCTATGCTAAATATGAACATGACATGCTTTATTCTTCAAAAAGAAAATTTTATCACGTTGCACTAGGCAAGAGGAAAAAGCTGAGAAAGTCAATGTAAACAAGTTTATAGAATATTAAGTACAGATCTTAGCAAGGGCACCAGACAATATTTTCATTGCAAAAATTAGAATTACCTATTGGGAACATGAATTTAATCTTCCACACTTTCCTCCATTTATCCTTATTTGGCTTGTTGCTAGAATAAGGAACTTCAGAATTAAAATCCTGGTAGTACTGGCTCCATACAGGCAACACTTTCATATTTTCAATATGGAAAATATTGGATTGGAGATACAATATTGATCCTTTAACTCATGGTATGTAATTTTCCAAAATTAAAAATGAGTTTGATTGTCCTCAGAATGTTCTTGGAAGTTTAGTCAACCCAAGCGTGATCTATTTCATCCATCTGGCTCAGATGCTATTGAAGTTTCTGAATTTCCACAGTGATTGTAAGCTGTTGAGGAATTATTTGTGGTTTCTAAGTCATTAACCTCTTTTTGCAGGAAATTTCCAATACGGACATTAGTTATTTATGTCACTTATGAAACAAGAAGTTTGTCCTGTTAGTGCTATATTTTATGCTGAAATAAACAGGGATACACAATAATTCTGGTACATACTCTAATTTAGAATTCATATTCTTTATCCCTAGTATTTGAAATCTCTCAATACACCAGAAATTGGATATATGTCATGGGAAGGGGGTGTTCATGACAACGTCATTTCACCCCCAGCTGCTTCTGATGCATGCTACCACTTCCTCCTTCCTTTGTCTAAGCAGTGCATTTGGAAAAATAGAGCTCAGAGATACCCAGAACTAGGAAGAGATAACTGAGAGAGATTGTAGCAGCCTGAAAATGTGACCCCTTTGAAACTTTGAAGAGAGCTTAGAGGCATAATCATTCTTACTGTGCCTTAAATTAAAGCTGGGTTAGAAGCTTGCTGTTTTTAGCTGGCTAAAGATGCTGCCCTAAATATTCCTACTCTGACTTTACACTGGTAATCTCATCTACATTTACCACCACTTTGGACTTGATGGTTTTGCAGCAAAACTCACATGCACCTCTTCTAATTGTCTTATAAGAGCAATTTTCCCTTATGAAAGCTGTTATCAGGGATTCCTGCATGCCTAGCTGTAGCTTTGCAAGATGAAGAATTCAGAGGCAATGCCAGTACCTATTGTTCATATTTTTTTCTCACTCTTCAGCTAAAAAGCTTATCTAGCATTAGTAAAAATAAAACAGTTCTTATGTGCAATCTTAATGTATGAAAGACATATACCCAATCCGTAGAAGGATAATTCTGTCTATTTCTAGTCCCTGGCAGTTTTACATTTTTTAAAATAATAAAAGCCCTATTTCTGTATCAATCTGTGAATTCAAATACTCATTTATTTTCATATTCATTTCCCCTATGAAACCACTTTAACACAATTTTTCCTAAAATAACCATTTTGTATGCAATTTCCTCAAGATATGTATTTTACATGCATTATTGGAACTGAGAACTACATTACAAAATTCATAGAAATATGTAGTCCAAAAGATTTACGTGCTCTTATCCTTGCATTTATTCAGAGAACACAAAATAAGCTGTTTGCTTAAAAATGTAAACTGAATGAAGTTCTCCCCATTTCTAATGAGGAAGAATAATGAAAACAACGGGACCTAGGCACTAGTTCTTAAGGTTCAATAGCAATGGATAGAGAATTATTGGAGATGGCTTCAGCTTGATACAGGAAGGAAGCTGATTGGTGGTTAGCACTGCCTATCATCAGTGCATCACTGGTTTATTTTTCCAACATTCCAGATCCAAGTAATATAAGGTTCTCAGTGATGCCATCAACTGGGTGCTCAATTTGCTTCCCAAAGTGGATTTGAAGCCCCTTCTGCTAATGCTCTTATAATGACTACTTTCAATACTTTAGGGAAAGGAGAAGCCAAATGGTTCTGGTCTTTCGGAAAAACAGGTCTTTCAGAAAAACAGATGCAATGGCCCTGTTGAAATTCATAATTTCATAATTTGTTATAATTTCTTATAGCCAACTTAAAATTAGATAGTGGGTAGAGAAAGAAAAACTGAAAAGGAAGAGAGAAGGTGTTTAAAACTGAGATAAAGAAAATTTAAGGATTTGGTCACCTAACAATAGCACTTAAACTTATACACCACTTCACAGTGCTTTACAGCCCTATCTAAGCAGTTTACAGAATCAACATATTGCCCCCAACAATCTGGGTCCTCATTCTACCAACCTCGAAAGGATGGAAGGCTGAGTGGACCTTGAGCTGGTGATATTCGAACTGCTGAACTGCTGGCAGTCAGCAGAATTAGCCTGCAATACTGCATTCTAACCACTGCACCACCACAGTTCATAGCTATACATTTCATTTTATTTGTGAATCAATATCAATAGAACTAGGCCTTAGCTAGTTAAACCTAATGCTGTCTCTGTAGGTTATGGATTTTCTGGATTCAGAATCTGGATTATTTCAGTGCAAGCAGTATACAGTCCAGTACAATATTCCCAAAGATTAAGGTAGACAGAAACAGTGGGCACAGAGAAATCCTTTGTCTCTTCTGTCTAGGCTCACTCCTTATCTAATTGCAAATTCTTTTAGAGAAAGCAGTGCAAGTCACTCCTTCAAGATTTGAAACGGCTCTTTTAATCAGAGGACACTTTTCCTCCACAATGAAAATGAAAAACATTTAAAGTGGTTTCCTAGTTACAGTGCATTACTTTTGACCTATGCTGAAAGACCACATAAAAAGAGTTCAATGAGATTTGTTCTTCTAAAATTCTCTTAATACTCAAGCCTCAGTGCACAGGTTTGAGTATGATCATTGCTAAAATAGATAGATAGATAGATAGATAGATAGATAGATAGATAGATAGATAGATAGATAGATAGATAGATCAGTGGTGGGTTTCAAAATTGTTTACTACCGGTTCTGCGGGCGTGGCTTGGAGGGCGTAGCATGGTTTAGAGGGCGTGGCTTGGAGGGCGTGGCAAGGGAAGGATATTGTAAAATCTCCATTCCCACCCCAATCCAGGGGAAGGTTACTGCAAAATCCCCATTTCCTCCCGATCAGCTGAGACTTGGGAGGCAGAGAATAGATGGAGATGGGACCAGTCAGAATTTTTGCTACCGGTTCTCCGAACTACTCAAAATTTCCACTACCGGTTCTCCAGAACTGGTCAGAACCTGCTAAAACCCACCTCTGAGATAGATAGATAGAGATAATCTTTAACCAATTTCATCAATTTATTGATTTGTGCAAGATAAAATTACTAAATTGTAATGCCAGTTATCAAACTAAAAAGCCTACATTTTTGTATATTCATGGGCATTTTCTAACAAATATATCAAATGTTCACATTTAGATTTTCAAATCAAAGCTGAACAATAGATAATTCTTTTTCATTTTTTGATTCAGAATATATATATGCATCAATCACTTTCTTAATGTAGATATACTAAGAGAAAAAGCCCCACCTAGTAATTCTCTGAAAGGCCCCAAAGGATCTCCCTCCCTCCCTCCCTCCTTCCACTGTGAGGAAGTAAGACAGACTGGTTACCAGAAATGGTAGACACATCAGATAATTTATTCTTAATTTCTTTTCTCAAAATGTTTTTTAGGTCTCCCTCCCTGCCTCCCTTCCATTGTGACAGACTAATTACTGGAGAGTGGTAGATCAGATAATTTATTCTTAATTTCTTTTCTCACAATGTTTGTTGGGTCTTCCTCCCTCCCTGCCTCCCTCCCTCCCTCCCTCCCTCCCTTCCACTTACTTCTGAGGAAGTAAAGACAGACTGGTTACCAGGGAATGGTTGACAAAGCATATAATTTATTCTTAACTTCTTTCCTCACAATATTTGTTGTACATTAAATATTATGAGCCTCTACTTTTTTCAGGGAGATTGGGAAGTGTTTCTAATAATTCCACTACCCCATTTTTCTTGCCATATTTTTTTTTCTTCCATCTGTATAGCATGGAATTCAGAAAATATTGGGATGGAAAACCAGGAACTTTTGATATTGAGACAAATTCAAATTGGTTTCAAGCTCAGAGATAACTAATTTCTATAATATCCACGTTAGAAATTTTAATTTCAAGGGGAAAAAATCCTAAAATTGACTGATACTGTTTTTCATAGCAGATGCAATTCTAATCCATTGTTTTCTCAAAACAATCTTTATATACTTTTTTTTTTTCGCATCTGCAAATACAAGTGGTTGGTTCTTGCATAGTACAAAGAATGATATCATAATGCTTGTCAGTAAACAGTTTTGGCTATGTAACAAGGTCAGTTCAAAGTGAGATCCAATGCTTATTTCAAAGCAAACACTTTTGAAGCCTTCACCAAATATTGCTAAAAATGAAGGTATCATTCAGTATCGCAAGCATCTTTAGAAAAACACCAAATATTTTTGTTCCGATATATGATTGTGTGACTCCATTCCCTGAAAACATCAGAATAAACTTTACATATTACATATACATATTACATATTTCTCTGGATTGTTTATCCCACATCTCTAAGGTAAAGGTAAAGATTCCCCTGCACATGCGTGCTAGTCACTTCCATTTCCCACATCTCAAGGAACCTTCAAATTCAGCTCCTATTGAAATTGCCTGTGTGATTGGAACTCAGTTATCATATCATATTATCAGTTATCAGATATCGTATCACTGGGACATGATATCTGGTGCTCAAGAATATTTTTACAGCTGCTTTTTAAAGAATTTCTGTATCCAATTATAAGTCCAGGTTCCTGTTTTTGAGTCATCAAAGTGAAAGTCATGAAGAGTTAAAGCTGTAATGGTTGGAATAACTCATCTGTTTCAAAGTCTTTTCACCTTTTAGACCCAGACCAACTAAGATTTGTTTCAATCCTATTTCACCCAGGTGCCTTCAGTTACAGGAGTGATCAGGAATAAATAAACATGAATTTGACAAAGATAATCCAAGATGCTCATTAACTTGGTCAAATAAATAAAATCAGATCCTACCAACGCTGGGAAGGTAAGAGAGTACAGCTTTGCTGTAGGAGTGTATGGGTGGGCGTGGGTGTCTTTAGTGCTTGCTTTCTGCCGCCTTTTGCGTAAGCAAGAGAAGAAGTTTTCTTTGATGTTGCCTTCTGCCATTCTGGTTTGTAAATATAAGAGAACTTTGAAAGGATGCAATTGTCTAGCCCACTTCAATCAAGCAAGCTATAGCATCAAAGGAGCAGCTTCTTCTCCACCGAAGCGGTTTAGAAAGAACGAAGAAACAGAGAGGGGGAGAAAAGGAGGGTTAACTAATATTTAGATGAGATAGGCAGCATTAGCTTTCAAATTACCAATCATATGCTTGCCCACTTAGGTGAGTAAAAGTGAACATTCTGAATCAGCAGATGTCTGCAGGACCATGATGGAAAGCTCAAGGGACAATTTTCTCCACCAGGTGCGGTGGTTGAATGCTAATGGGCTGGCTTGAGGAGATGAAATTAGCCCTCAAGCCATAATAAGCCTTTAGGAGTCTCTTGGACAATATCAGACATCAAAACGCTTGGGGCAATTTATGAGGAAATCAGTAAATGCATTTTTAAACATGCTGCTTCCACCAAATATTTGTAGCAAGAGCTTCATCGCCCACCCCACCCCCTTTCCCCAATATGTGCACTCACATGCATAAATGCAATCCCATGGTATTGAAAATAAATGGGGTCTTCAGGTAAGGGGTGGAACCCCACTTTTACATGAAAGAGGGAGCAACCAAGAGCAGAAGCAGCTGGGATAGTTGTGTCTGATATGGGATCTGCATATTCTTGATAACAAGTAGGCATTTTAACTCCTGAAATGCCTTTTTACATGACATGATAAAACAATGCTGTACTGTAATAAATCAAATAATCAGAAAATTGCTGCACATTTAAGCACATACTTGACTGCTCACCCAAATTAAATCATTTTAAATTTTGTTTCGGCCAACTTTCAGGATGCTGGATTCATTCCTACATATTCATAACTTTCTGAGAGCCAGTTTGGTGGAGTGGTTAAGGCAGCAGGTTAGGAACTGGGAGAATGTGAGTTCTAGTCCTACCTCAGGCACAAAACTGGCTGGATTACGTTGAATCAATCACCTTCCCTCAGCCCTAGGCAGGAGGCAAAGGATAGAATAGAATAGGATAGAATAGAATAGAATAGAATAGAATAGAATAGAATAGAATAGAATAGAATAGAATAGAATAGAATAGAATTCTTTATTGGCCAAGTGTGATTGGACACACAAGGAATTTGTCTTTGGTGTATATACTCTCAGTGTACATAAGGAGAATAAAATACATTCATCAAGAACAGAAAGATACAACACTTAGTGATAGTCAGGGTTACTAATAAGCTATCACATTGTACTAGGAAACAGATAAAAACAATATAAATTGAAAGATACAAGCAACATGGTTATAGTAATAAGTGGGAAGAGATAGATACTAGTAAGGAAGAGAAGAATAATAGTAATACATTCTTGGTAAATTATTTGACATTGTTGTGGGAATTAGTTGTTAAGCAGAGTGCTGGCTTTCAGGAAAAAAACTGTTCTTGTATCTAGTTGTTTTGGTGTGTAGTCCCTATAGCATTGTTTTGAGGGTAGAAGTTGAAACAGTTTATATCCAGGATGTGAGAGGTCTGTAGATATTTTCACAGCCCTCTTTTTGACTCATGCAGTATACAGGTTCTCAATGGAAGGCAGGTTGGTAGCAATTGTTTTTTCTGCAGTTCTAGTTATCTATTGAAGTCTGTGGTTATCTTGTTTGGTGGCAGAGCCAAAACAGACAGTTATGGATGTGCAGATGACAGACTCAATAATTCCTCTGTAGAACTGGATCACTTCAGTTGTAGAAGCAAACCACTTCTGAAAAATCTTGCCAAGAAAACAGCAGTGACTTGTCTAAGCAGACTCCAAGAATTGGACATGATTGAACGGAAGAAAAAAAAACAGCTTTAGAGAAAACTTTAAAATGCATTTAGGTTAAGCATTTCAGAAAGGATTCTTAAGAAATATTTTAGGTACCCCAATATTCCTATCACTATACTTTTTCTTTGCTATTTTCACCTTCCCTTATTTTGATCTTAAATTACCGAATATATTTCCAAATCGGTAATCAGAATTACAAATTGTAATTAGAACCTTATATATTTTTGTTACAGACAAAATACATATTGTTACATATTGTTACTGACTCTGAAACAAAATTACAGATATTCTGTCCACTAACAGTGTTCAGGCAGATCAAATCTGCGAGATGCAAATTTGGGTATATACAACCACCGAGAAAATTTATTTGTGAGCCTTCATCTCCCTCTCTGGAATTAGGTATTCTTTAGCAGGTTCTCCCATGTTGGCCACGTCAAATCCAGCTCAAGGTGATCTGACATACTTGGTACCAAGGTTATTTAGGTTTTAAAGGTTAACACTGAACTCAGAAGCAAAGAGGGAGCCAATGCAGCAGCCAGAATACAGGTATTGCCATGTGCTCAGCACCTAAGCCACTTTATTTGGGACCAGTTTGAAGCTTCTGGGTAGGCTTAAAAATAGTGTTTTTCAGTAGCTCAGCTACGTAGTGATGAGATGCTATCATAAGATCCTTGTGCTTCAGTTAAAAAGTTAAGTCATGGTAAATTTAATCATTTATTTCCTCCAACTAGGAAATGAACAAAATATGAATAAATATAGGAAATCTATCTCTGTTCATCTTCTTATTATGATTTGGCATAAGCCATATGTGCCTTATGGCAAATTACTAATGTAATTGATATTTTTATTTATTTATTTATTTTTGTCATAACAGTGTATATAAGCATTAACATGAAATAACTATATAATATATAAGCATATATATGAGCATAAGTATGTAATAACTGTATTAATTGGATATAATGAAGAGGAACAATAGGACAGGGAATGGTAGGCATGTTTGTGCTCTTATGCACACCCCTTATAGACCTCTTAGGAATGGGGTGAAGTCAATAGTAGATAGTTTTTGGTTAAAGATTTTGGGATTTTGAGAAGAGACCACAGAGTCAGGTAATGTGTTCCAAGCATTAACAACTCTGTTACAGAAGTCATATTTTCTGCAATCAAGATTGAAGCGGTTAACATTAAGTTTAAATCTATTGTTTGTTCTTGTATTGTTGAAACTGAAGAAGTTTTCAACAGGAAGAACATTGCAATAGATGATTCTATGAGTTAAACACAGGTCCTGCGGCGGAGTTCTAAATTTTCTAAACCCAGGATTTCAAGTCTGGTGGCATAAGGTATTTTGTTGTAATCAAAGGAGTGGAGAATTCTTCTTGTAAAATATTTCTGGACACGTTCAATTGTTTTGATATCAGAAATGTGGTATGGGTTCCAAACAGGCAAGCTGTATTCAAGAATTGGTCTAGCAAATGTTTTATATGCTCTGGTTAGTAGTGTAGTGTTTTTGGAAAAGAAGCTACGTAAGATTAGGTTTATAACTCTTAGAGCCTTTTTTGTGATGTAGTTGCAGTGTTACAAGAATATGAAAAAGAATATGAAAAAAAAGAATATGAAAAGGAATATGAAAAAAAAGAATATGAAAAAGAATATGCTTTTTCATATTCTTTAAAAAGAATGTACTCTTCACCAAAACTGGTTAAATATTGATCAACTGCCTGATAACCCTATTAACATAATTTATTGTTTTTATCTAGAATGAATATAAATGTCTTGGCCCTTATGTGAATTATTATTGTACTCAGGACTAGTTAGAACACCAACTGCTTTAAGAAGAAAAGGAGTGGTGGTGTATGTCACCCACATATTGGTGAGATCTCTGTCCAAATTACTAAATGATTTACACTATTAGCTTCATATAAATGCTAATCAGCATAGGGAATAAAATAGAGTTTGTGGATTCACACTGAATAATATCCATGTGCAATAATCCTTCAGCCTTATGTAATTATTCAATTAGAAGAATTGCTGTAGTACAGCATTGGTATGCAAGCCTAAATGGATTGAAATGGACAATGAACATTATCTTAAAAGTGACTGTAAATTATTGTTAATTTGCCAAGGAATGGGGCAATCAACCTATATTTAGTGGCTACTTTGGGTTCTAGCTTAAGTTTTCTTCAGGAATAGCCTAATTACTGGTTGTTTCAAAGTAGATGCTACTATCATTCTTGCAAAAAAGAAATTCACCTCTTCCCAAATTTAATGTTAAGAGTCCAAGCACAGACATACAATTTCAAATCTGGATTGCCGATGCCTTGACTCTCTCCATGAATGGGAACTGTTTGTAAATGAGAAGCCTAAATCATGATGGATGCACAAGGAAAATTGACAAAGAACTATTGACATTTAGAATAGTCAATATTAGAGTAGAAGAGTTTGATTTAGCATAAATATTATCTGCTTATATGTTTCTTCTGAACTCCTAAGTTACTTCATTTAGCACGAATTCCCCAAATGCATTTTGTACTTCACGTTGGTCAAAATTTGAGTGGCAATCCCATTCAAAGCTAGCAACAAAGCTTCATTTACTTTTAAAGATCTTCTTTAACTAGCCCAAGGGATCAAATTGAGACACAAGTTTGGTGAATTTTCCTTACCTTCAGTTTTCATTAGAAATTTTTTTTTGCAAATCCTCTAAATATTTTCTTAATTGTTCTCAAACATGTGCCCTTTCCAAATCACCTTCTTCTGATGGAGCTGCAAAAGGCATTACTATTTTAGGGTCTTTCTTTGCTAAAGCTGAAGCAGTAATCTGGGGACTTTCAAAAGATTGCACTAAAATGTCAACAGATGGCTTGCTAATCATATTGAAAAAATACTCCTTGCTGTACTAAAATTGTATTTTTTTTCAGTGACTAGATCAGAAAGGAATGTTTATGATATAAAACATATTACTCACAACGTCTTTTAATTATCATACTTAATCATCAAGGTCAGGATGATAATTGTTTCTAAAAATTAACACCTAATTTTTCCAAGAAAATTGCCCAAATGCATGGACAGATTCATGATTTTTTGTCATATACTTGCTCCTCCACTGAACCAAATGTATATGCAAATACCAGAAAATATTTTTCAAATACATATTTATTAAAGGCACAGATTAATTAGTCTGAGAGCTACCTTATGAATGCATATAGCCCAACCATATGCCCCAACTGGGATGCCATGTGAGTACATAGTGATAATGCACAGCAGAGATGCACTTTTCAAAAGATTGTATTACATATTGCCATACAAATGCATTCATATCAGATAAAGTTATTGTAACTTGTAAGAAGTAGCATTAAAAATAAAAAGAATTGTGATGGACACACAAACACACACATATATATACACTTATATATAAGTTTGTGTGTGTGTTTGTGTATGTGTATGTGTGTGTGTGTATGTATGTATATATATATATTTGTTTTCTGAGGTTTTCGCGGGTGTTTGTATGTAGGTCGTGGGTGTTTGTATATATTTAGGTCTTGGCATATTCGGGTCTTTTCCATGTAAGGTTGAGAGTATCTTGCCGACGTTTCGACGAGGTCTTACTCATCATTTTCAGGCTGGTGCTTTTGGCTTCATGCTTGTGTGAGCAAAGCATGGTTGGAGCTGCCGTCTCTCTATAAATACTGGTGGGGAGGTGGGGACTGTTGCTGTGAGCAGGTTGGTTGATTGTGTGGTTGCATCTTGATTGGTAGATGGAGTGGTTGTTTGCAGATTGGTCGAGGTGGGGAGTGTTGCTGTGAGCAGGTTGGTTGGCTGTGTGGTTGCATCTTGATTGGTAGATGGAGTAGGTGTTTGCAGATTGGTCGGCTGTTTCGTAGCATCCTGTGTGGGTGTGGTCCTAGTTTTTTGTTCCTGAGCTTTGGTGTTGTGGCCTCTGGAGTTCTATATTGTGATGTCTTGAGCAGATGGCTGTGATGCAGCATCCCGGGTTTTGGTTTGGCTCCGAGGTCTTGTCATGTGTTCCTGCCGTGTGTCAGCTTGCTTTGTGTGGGAATTGGAGGGGGGTACAGAGCCAGTGGTGCCAGCATGGTCTGGCTTCTGGATGGTGGTTGTGTTTTGTCTGTGGGATGGGTTTGGGTTTGAATCTGGTGAGGATGATTGGTGGTGGCGTCATGTGTTATCCTGGGTCCAGTGTCAATTTTCGTGGCTGGGATTCATTTGTTAACTAAGGCTGGTTTCCAGATGTCTGGTAGGCAGGAGGTGTCATCCCGTTTGTTCATGTTGTGGGGGTGTTTCTCTGTTTTGATGGCTTCCATAATTATTCTCTTGTTATAGTGTTCAGTTTTGGAGATTAATTTGATTCCTTCAAAATCAGTGTCATGTCCTGTGGTTTTCAGGTGCTGGAAAAGGGAGGAGGTTTTTCTTCTTTTCTGACTGCGTTCTTGTGTTCTGTGATGCGTGCATTTATTCTCCTATTTGTTTGTCCAATGTATGTGGCTGGGCATACATACACATACATACATGTATATATGTATATGTACACATATACATATACACACATGCTGTAACATCCTGCTTTTCCTAGATGATTTGATTGGATTATTGCCTCTTCCCTCTGAACAGGACATTGAAATATACAATTGGAAGTGTTATTCTAATATATGGCAATTTTATTAGCTGCATCTATGAAACACCTAGCTGATAAATTGTTATTAGATTTTAATTATGTGTGTGCATGTGCGTCTGTCTGTCTGTCTCTGTGTATATTTTTCTCTGTGCAACACATTGCCAGGAAATAAAATCAAAGCAATATCTGAACTTTTAAAGAAGGCTGGGATCTGTCAAAATTTAAATTGTGTGAATATGAGGCATAGGGAAGGGGAGGCAGAATCAAATGAAAGTTATCATCTATGCGGTGGCGGGTTCCAAACTCCATCATTACCGGTTTGCTTGTGTGCACTCACACGCTCGCGCGGCACTTCTGCACATGTGCAGAAGCGTCTGGGCAGGTGGGCAAAGCCTCCCGCCGCTGCCACTACCAGTTCAACTAATCTGGTGCGAACCAGGAGCAACCCACCACTGCATCTATGGTGGGAAGAGTTTCCTTTGAGAAACATAGTGATCTATGCATTATTTTGGTAAATAGTATGTCACTCAAAGAGCAAAAGTCTTTGTAAGGTAGTGGATTTTTCTTGTTTTTTGCAAACATTTTAGGTAGTGTACTACAGTGCCATTTTGGATTCAAGCTTAAGGTTTTAATTACTCTTTGATGAAATTAACAACTGTTAACTATTGATGAAATGCCTGCATTTAATATGCCATGCCTTTCTGTGGTAGAACTAACATTAATGTCAGATATGCATTTTTCATTAAGATGATAGCAGGAAACTCAAGGGAAACTCCCTCTTCCCACCATTTCCCTATAGAAAATTACAGGTAGTTTACAGGAATTGACAAAAATAGTAGGTATAGGGCAACAGTTATTGAACCAAGGTAAGTCAAATGGGTAACTTACAGAATGCTGGGCCACATGACTCCCATGCAGTGGTGGGATTCAGCCAGTTCGCACCACTTCGGGAGAACCGGTTGTTAACTTTCTGAGCAGTTTGGTGAACTGGTTGTTGGAAGAAATCATTAGGGTAGAGAACCAGTTGTTAAATTATTTGAATCCCACCACTGCTCCCATGGGAATAAAAGTGGGAAAAGTTGTTGAAGCTGCAACATTGTTGTGCTGCTCTTGTTCAGCTTCACTGCTGTGCTGCTATGGAAACTTACAGGAAAAAGGTCAGTGGGGGGAACCTTGCAGGAAAGGTTGAAGGTTCAGGTAAGTCTGCCCCATCTGCACACTCTCTGCCAGTCTCTCTGAGCTTCCATTGTGCTGGCCACTCATACACTCCCTCCCTTGCCTGGCAGCAGCTACTTACCTGCTTGCTGAGAATGGAATGAGGGAGGGAGGGAAGGGAGGGAAGGACATTTATAATGCTCCCTGCCAGCTTTCCACAAGTCAAAGGGGATGCTTCCAGGTACTCAAAAGTTGCTTCTGCTCCAGTACTTTTTTTGCCATTCAGTGTTAAACTCATTTCTCTGCTAGGTAAGATATGCCTCTGAAATCATGACCCAATGGGTTACAGTTGCTAGTTTCAAAGATTTGCATTCCATGTCGAGTTTAAGGGTCAAAATCCATAAGGGACAGTGCAGGCCATCAGGTGGTCTACAGAAATACAGAAAGTATTCATTCCTTAAATTAATTAAACTGAATTATCTTTAATAAATAATAAATATATTTCTCGTTTTCTCTCTATAGTTATGCATGTTAGATATCCTTTCTCTCCCCCCCCAACTCTCTCTCTCTCTCTCTCTCTCTCAGAAATGCATTCCCCTACTTTCAAAAGGGCATGAAAGAACACCTTATCATCACATTTAGTTTGGTCCTCACATGGTTACTGAATTATGTTCTTTTTACGTCAAGTATCACAAAATGTACGCTTTTCACTGACTGATGATCCAAGGCATACTTTTTGGTAGATCTAGGAAAGTAATGTGAATTATCCTTCAATCAATTAATAGCCAGAGGTCGGATGAGAACTTAAGGATTCTGAAAGAATAATGAGCATGATTATTTATCATTTTTATTGGCCCTTTCAGAGACAAAAAGCTTTATAATCCTATTTCATTTATCTTCAGACTTACAATGTGACAAGGGGCTATGAAAGAGTGACTTTTTCCCAAGGCCACCCAATAAGTTTTAGGACTGAGGCCAGGCTATCACAGTTTTTATCCTCCATGTAAAATTTCAGGATATGTGCAACACACACATTGGAAACAGAAGTATATGATTTTGCATTTTATCCCAGTTTGTCTCTTTAATTCAGCTGCCAATTTTGGGTTTAAATAAGTAGATATCTAAGTTGGAGCAAGTAAGAAATCTGAGAAGAACAAAAGTATAGCCAGGAGTAGAAAAGTGAAATTTCTTTTTGCTCTTTACCACCATCTGAGAAACTTGCTAGCTCTTTAGCATAATATGATAAAAGTTATCAACTCATAATGATAAAAATTATCAGCATCATACTCAGCTGAGATATTGGACTAGGACCAGGTTCCGATTCACTCTCAAACATGGAACTTCACTTTGAGCCAGTCATTTTCTGTCAGCCTCATCTACTATACCTCATATGAGTGGTGAGGAGAGGAGATGCCATTAAAAGCCCCTGGAGAAAAGACAGATATTAATCTAACAAACAACAATTAGTGTGTTGTCAAATTCTAAAAATATATAAGTATGATTGCTTTGTTCTCTTTGACATTAAGAGGTTCAGCAAAGAATATTCCTCCTCTTTAGACAAGTCTTTAATAATTAACATTGAAAATTATAACTTCATTAGGCAGCCGTTATCATAGGAGTGTGAAGATCAGTGTCTCTTGTTCTCATAACTTGTTGAAGTTTAAGATTCTTTGAGAAGTATTTGTTCATGCCCTACTGTTTGCTATCCTGTCTTTACCTGTGTTTATAAAAAGTAATATGCCTCTGCACTGTTCCAATTTGGTGATGTTTATACTACAGTCCCCTCTGAACCCATAGCAGACCATGTTGTAGATATCAGACACTACCCTTTGCACCTATATGTCATTTTTGAGGCCTGTGAGAGGCATTGAGATTAAGTGAGCAAAGGTTGTAAAAGAAATATGAATTGCTGAGATATAAGCAATTAACATTTTAAAATGTTACACTATAAATAGCCTTATGAATGGAAATCATACAAAGTTGAGATCTTTTTTTGTACTCTGAAGTAGAGAATAACTTTAGACTTGAAACACAATAAACTGTTCCAAATTGGAGAAACCAACATTTTGAACCTATTAATTATGACATATTGTAACATCATTACCCTGAACTCAGAATGTCAGTTTCATAATTCTTTCTTTTCTCTGCTACAATGAAGCTTTTTTAAAAATTTTGGATACCAAATACATGTAAAGTTTTTTTTGGGGGGAAATTTGCAATGCACCTTGATCGTATAATTGATCACAGGTGATTTTTTTGCCTCAGCTCATAAATATACAATAGATAGAATCTTGATATATTTTTCTCAAACAAGATTATGCAGAACCTTTTTTTTAAGTAAACAATAAATGATCGGTACAGCAACATTATAGCAACATTATAGAGTCATGGTGGTTCAGTGATTAGAATGCAGTATTGCAGGCTAATTCTGTCGACAGCCAGCAGTTCAATTCTCACTGGCTCAAAGTTGACTCAATCTTCCATCCTTACTAGGTTGGTAAAATGAGGACCCAGATTGTTGGGGGGCTATAAAGCAATGTGAAGTCTAAGTGCTAAGTGCTATTAGAAAATATTAAAAACTGGGAATTATGTCTACTATTTACATGAGACTCCATGTTCATAACCACCCAGAAATTTATATCATATTGCACACAGAATTATCTTTATCTCACTGGCAAGAATTACCAGTATCTAAGATTTATTGTATCTGAGATTTATTTGTTTTCTTTGTTTTGATAATGATTCCCCTCATCTCTGCCTTCCTACCTTACTAAACCCCAATTCCTCATCACATCATTTTGGAAAGACAGAGCCCCACCACAAACTAAGATGTTCAGCATTCCAAATATCTATTTGTAGCCTTCTTATTTTAGAATAGACCAATATTAGGCCTACTTCCTGAGACTAGCCAATGGAAGGGCAGAGCTCCATGCTTCTGAAATAACATTCAAAAATTCAGGAATAAGATAGGATGACTTACCTACAGAACTAATACATGGCTTTCCTTTTGTTCACTTCACAAACAGATAGAAACTAGCTCACTAGTCTCCAATCTTGGAGAGTTTAAGATGTGTGGACTTCAACTGCCAGAATTTTCCAGTGGTCATGCTTGCACAGCCTGAAGATACATAAATATCCTATCTCATTCTCTTATTTCTGGATTTTCCTTAATTTTTTCCTCCATTTTGTGTACTTACTGTTCCATCGTCCTAATCATTTACTTCCTGGCTTTACTTGTTTGCATGTAGGCCAAATTCTAAATAGACTGTCTACAGTATTTTTAACTATAACATCTATGATTCTAATTTTTTGTAACTGAGGCTTGAGCATCATTATAGTGAAATGATTTTGATATTATTTTCAAAAGTTACTACAATAATTTATCTGACTTTCAGTATTTAGGTTGTAAGTTTCAGGCAAGCAACCTACATAAATGTTGTTCACTCTAGAAGTCACTAGCCATCAAAGCTAGTTGAGAATGTGATAGCCTTAAATCCTCAGAAGGTTTGTACCCTGAGTATTTTCTTGGAAAATGACTTTTCTTTAAGTCATGCTTTTTACATGAAGGCTAAATTAATTTCTGCCAGCAATAGGAAGCTCTGTAGAATACAGTTCTAAGGAAAATTCATATAGTTTCTTCCTTTCACATAAAGGGAGAAATGTTAAAATTGACTCATGCAATGTTTGTTTGCTTTCTGCCAAACCCCCACCTTGGATTATGCATAGAAAAATAGTAAAGTTAAAAAACAAATTTCAGTAAGGGCAACATTTGATCTAAGCAGCCAGATCAATCTGATTTTGGACTATTTATTTTTAGGAAACTCAAGAATGTGGTCACTATATTTGGAGTTGCTGAAGTTTCTGAATAGTTTTCAAGAGTATTCTGAATTTTCAAGAGTATCACTGAAAATTGTACCTTTGACATTCTTTATATACAGTACAGCCAAAGCCAAGCCAAATAAATATACAACTACATTGAAGTAATACTTCCATTTCCATTCCAAAATCTGGACTGCAGTTTGGCAGACAAATCTCTTTTGTATGTAGCCTCTTAGCTGCCCCTTCAAAATAGTGATCAGATGCTGGAAGCTAAGCTCTTTTGCGTGTGTGGTGAATTGGTAGGGCTGGACTTGGGTTTCAATTTTCTGTCTTTACCACGCAAATTTTGCTAGCAAGTCTGCCAAAACCAGGCAAGCTTTAGCTGGCAGCCTTGGCGAAAAGCTAAATTGGGAATTCAGTGGGAAATGTTGTCATAGAGCACATGTTGAATTTTTTTTTTTTTTGGTCAAATTCAGTCCATTTGAGTTCAGCTAATTGCATATGGTTAACAAAAGGTATATATTTGATATGGACACAGTTGAATGCTTTGGTTGAAGATACTGCAGAAAAATTCTATTGTTTAATTGTGCTTCTGATGAAATATCTGGATAGGATAAGTAGACTAATAAAGTAATTTAATTTGATATTCTGCATACTATAATATCTGAATAAAAATATTAATAATAATGTTGCTGGATCATTCAAATCAACCCTGAATGAAGTTTATTTTATGTTTATCTCTGTTTTGGAGACCTTCAAATCCATAGTAACTACTGATTTCATGAATACTGGCTGATAATCCAGTCACAAATGAACACATTTAAAGATCTGTTGACAGTAATGCAGCATTAAGTACACATTTTCTATTTAAATTTAATTATATGATTTATTAAATGTTTTTTCTCCCACCTTTCATTTTTTCCAGAAGAACCCAAAAAATGAGGGTTATTATTTATATAAAATTGCAATAAAGCAACAACCAATCAAAACCAAAGTCACAATTATAAATTAAGACAGATAAACAAGCTAACAAATAAAGTGAATACTTTTTAAGGCACGTAACCTATCAAAAAGGAATGGATTACTGGAAGACATATAAGAACTGAAGGCTTTAAGCTAAACAGTTTATAGAGAAGAGCTATTTGCATCTCTTATGCCAAATAAGATTCAGTGATCTAAATTAAAAAAGACTGCATGGAGGCAACTTCCATTTACCATTGCTAATTCTTTAAAATGCTATTCAGTTAACAGGGGAAACAGTATGGGTGATTTAAGGAGGTGCTACTGAAGCAACAAATGTGCCCCAAATCACTCTTTGAATCTGGGCTATACCATCAAAGATGAGTTGGGTGAGTTGTACTGCCTTGGAAAGACCTGATATCCCATATAGGGTACTCCTGGACTCATGGCTGTTGCTCAAAGCATGTTGCACATGGCTAGAAGGACCCTCTCACAGCTTCATGTTGTGCTCTAATTGTGCCTTTTCCTAAACTGGGAGGCTCTGCTCACAATTAGTCATGTCCTAGTCACTTCCCAATTAGATTATTGTAATGCACTTTCATGGGGCTGACCTTGAAGAGTGTCTGGAAGTTTTAGCTGGTGTAAAATGCAGCAGCTCAGAAAGTTATTTATTTATTTATTTACTTATCAACAAGTACAAGGAAACAAGTAACTATAAACATAGACATGGACACACAAAAAAAATGGCACAAAAAAAAGCTATAAATAGGCAAAACATAGCCATAAACACATAGAACGATAACATACAATTGGGAACAGTAGGACAGGGACGGTAGGCACACTGGTGTGCTTATGCATGCCCCCTTAAGGACCTCTTAAGAAACATGAAAGGTCCACGATAGACCATTTAAGGTAAATGGTATGGGGATTAGAGAGACTAACAAGAGGATCAGGTAGGTTCCAGGCATTTACTACTCTATTGCAGAAGTCATATTTCCTACAATTAAGATTAGAGCAATTATTTTGAGTTTAAATCTATTAACAGCCCTTGTGTTATTTATGGTTGAAATTAAAGTACTCATTTACAGGTAGGACATTTCGGTAAATAATCTTATGAACTAAGCATAGGTCAGAACACAGACGACGTAGTTCGAAGCTATCTAGACCTACAATTTACAGCCTGGTGGTATAAGGAATTTTATTTCAAGCAGAAGATTTAAGACCTCTTCTAGTAAAATATCTATTTTACTAAATAGTAAAATAGTTATGTGTGCTTTTGGAACAGCATGCTATACCTCTGCTCTGTAAACTGCATTAGTTGCCAATTTGCTTCTGGTCCAATTCAAGGTGCTGGTTTTAACCTTTAAAGTCCTTCATGACATAGGGCCAGGTTATCCATGGGACCATCTCTCCCTAATTATATCTGCCCATCTCATCAGATGTGGTAGAGAAGGCATGCTGCATTTCCCATCTGCTAGAGATATACATCTTGTGGGTACCACCAGACTGTTCTTCTCTGTTGTGGCCCCCACCTTATGAAACATTCATCCCCAAAAGTGAAGTTAGCTCCATTCTTGTTAATCTTCTAGAAGTCCCTCAAGATTTGGCTATGTCATCAGGACTGGGGGTTCCAGGTGACCAGTGAAACCTTGTGATGGCTCCATCACTATAGTTCAGGGGTCTCCAACCTTGGCAACTTTAAGACTTGTGGACTTCAACTCCCAGAATGCCTTAGCCAGCAAAGCTGGCTGAGGAATTCTGGGAGTTGAAGTCCACAAGTCTTAAAGTTGTCAAGGTTGGAGACCCCTGCTATAGTTAATATTCACTCTCTCTTGTGGTTTTTTACATGTTAATAATGGTTCTTTTTATATATTTATTGTTTTTAATTATTTTTTGCAAGCCACCCAGAATCACTTTTTTGTGAGATGGGCCGTCATATAAATGTGATCATACGCACACATTCTGGACTTCAAGGACAGCCTCGTTTCAATAGTCCATCAGGGAGATGACTAAGGCATGAATGACTATGAACAGAGCTAATTTATTTAGCAGTTTAAAGACAAACACTGGAATGTTGAATTGAGATTTATGTAAAAAGGAAGCAAATCAAATTAATGCTACATTGAGAGTGAAATAAAAGTTAATTTGATTTTTTTAAAAGGGAGCATCAAAATAGCTTCTAATGAATTTTTTTTTTAAAAAATGCATTGGACAGCAGACACAGATCTCAATACAAGTAGTCCTCGACTTACAACTATTTATTTAGTGACCGTTTGAAGTTACAGCAACAATGAAAAATGACTTTTGATCGTTTGTTACACTTACAACCATTCCAATATTCCCATGATCATTGATCAAACCTTGGATACTTATTTATTTATTTATTTATTTATTAAATTTTTATTAATTTATTTATTTATTACTTATTTATTTATTAATTTATTTATTTATTACTTGGCAACTGGATGGTATTTATGACAGTTGCAGTGTCTTGGAGATCATGTGATCACTTTTTGTAACCTTTAGACAAGCAAAGAAAATGGGTAAGCCAGATTCACTTAACTATGTTACTAACTTAATGACAGCAATGATTCATTTAACAACTGTGGCAAGAACGGTTGTAAAATGGGATTGTAAAATTCACTTAACTGTCTTGCTTAGCAATGGAAATTTTGGGCTCAGTTGTGTTCATAAGTGTAAGAATACCTATATTTTTCCCTCAGAATTGTATGAGTGTTCTTTTCTTCTTTTCTTCTGTTTGCTTTTTTAGTTAGTCTCTTATTTTTGTTTCTTTTTTTAAAAAGAAAATGCCCTAACCTTAATTTTAGTATCCCAACCAGAAACATATTTTCTGAACTGTTCTAGAGAATCTCTAAATGTGCTTGGTGAGCCACCTTTCTTTGCAATTACTATGTGTGCAAAGAAATTTCCCTGCCCCCGTCTGATAGACATATGACTGTTTAGCTGAAGGGTCTCTCTTAATGAAAGACACTGATTAATAAAATGTGTTATAATAGGCGAAACATGCTCTTTAAGACTTCCAAAGCTTTGTAGTTACCCATTAATTCAAGTGCAAATTGAAATATGGTTAACATTCTGTTGAAATAAAGTGACTCAGACTTGAAGGATCCCCATTTTACTTGCACTTAGGATGTTCCAGATAATTCACTACAGACAGAGCAAAAACAACTGAAGAGGGTATCAATTATTATCTCCCTTTTTAATGCTTCATATGTTTTCTTTAAAAAAAAATTAACAGTCTAATATTTTCAGGCCCTTACTGTTAGAAATACTGTACTCATTCTGTCTTTTTATAAATTAATTGCAATTGAACAGAATTAGTCAAGAAAATATAAATGCAGCTGTAGTTGAGTGAATAACAATTAATCCTCAGCATTGAACACTTGAATAGAAAGTAGTATTTTAGCCTAAATCAAGTTTTCGTAATTTGAGTATCATCCAGGTAACAGTAATGGAGTTGGAAGGGACCTTGGAGGTCATCTAGTCCAACCCCCTGCTCATAAAGGAGACCTATACTCGGGATTCGAACCACCAAACTGCCGACTGGAACTCCCAATTTCTCCACCAGCTAGTCATTGCTGAAAATTTTGGGTGTTGAAATCTACAGATCTGATGGGCCCTGGACTTAGATAAATCTTTCCTTATAACCATGAAGTAGTAGAAAGAAAAGGATTCAATTTTTAAAATATATACAGTGCCAGGCCTGGAAGCCACCTTTGCATTGGATCTTCAGGCCTGCCACATTTAGTGCTGTGGGAAACTGGGAGGGGGGAATTGTATGCAGCTGGGGAGATATATAGCCATAATAACATTCCTTCTCTGTGAGTCAAGGATATCCTGTCCTGCACCTGGAGGGGTGTGACTGGAAGGCATCTCCAGTTGGGACGGTGCATTGATTGGGCCATGTGGTGGACATATGGGTGCTGGGCAGGGATTTGGATTTTCATTTGGGTGGGGAAAACCTGGAAGCTTTCAGATTTGGGTTTTTCCAGATGTGCCAGTGTGACATCTCTAATAAAATGGATCTTTGAGGAACTTCTAGCATTGGAATCTTTTTACATTCAGGGTGTTACTTGGAACTCTGATTGCTATTCCACTGCAGCTTTCCTTACACTGAACACTACCACATATATCTACTTCAGTACCCATTATTCTCAGCTATGATCATACTACAGGTAGTCCTCTGATTTACAAGCACAATTGAACTCAAAATGTATGTTGCTAAGTGAAACAATTGTTAAGTGAGTTTTGCCCCATTTTACCAGCTTTCTTACCACAGTTGTTCAGTGAATCATTGCAGTTGTTAAGTTAGTAACACTGTTAAGTGAACCTGGCTTCCCCATTGACTTTCCTTGTCAGAAGGACACAAAAGCTGTCCATACGACCCTGTGACACTGGAACCGTCATAAATATGAATCAGTTGCCAAGCTTCTGAATGTTGACCACATGACCCTGGGGATTCTGCAAAGTTATAAGTGTGTGAAAAACAATCATAAGTCACTTTTTTCAGTGGTATTGTAACTTTGAATGGTCACTAAAGGAACTGTTGTAAGTTGAACACTACCTGTACTTGGGAATCCTGTGAATTGAAATTCACATATTTTGGAGGATGTTCAGGATGAGAAAAACTGCATCTCACACTTCTCTCTAGGGGTGATTTCTTAATTACCCAGGTGCTTCTCTCTCTTTCCTCAAAATCTCTGATCAAGGCCTGAGTAGCAAGACTGTGCACTCACCAACTTTTCTGAGAACCAACTCAGGGCTCACCATTCAAAGCCAGTAATTCATTTTTAGTTTGCATAAAATATTCAATAGGACCGGATGCGGTCTAAGATAAGCTTTGAATCACTACATGAATCAAGTTTAAAAGTACCTAAAAACTGTGGGTTGCCATCTTCTACTAAAGAAAAGGAAATATTTAATTTCAATAGGTGGAAATATGTCCCCTTTTCTGAAAGAGTTCTTTGGGGAGAGGGAAAGTGGGGGAGATTTGGATCAAGTCCAAAAATAGTTCATGTCTCTGCATGGGTATGATATCTTGCCCAATGTACTTATTCACAAGGAACATCGTTAGAATTGCCTTCTTAAGTGACTGGGTGTTTGAATACAACCACTGCTCCCCCCTGCAACTGCTTTTGCTGGTAAACTCATTTGAGTAAAATAATTCTTTTCTTTCATTGTTTTTGCTTATTGGATTCCTTTGCACCTTGCTGCATTTTCTATCACACCAGTCCTCGTTCGTCAGCAAAATGAGGCATTTTTAAAAATCAATCCAAATATCCCTGTATCAGATGGAAATCTCCTAATCACCTCCCCCAAAATATATTCTTTAGCAGAAATGGGAGAATTATTTTATTATTGGATCCACAAGATTACAGGTCCTTGTAGTTTGCCGTATATGCCTCCATATAAAGGCTTAGAATTACTGTTAAATTCTGATTGTCAGGGAACTTTGAGCTGACAAATTCTTCTGGGGAAATTTTTGGAATATTGTAGAGTATCGCTTTCCTGCTAAGCAACAATACTTTTGTGGAAAAAGAAAGAATAAATAACGAGAAGAGACAGTCAAAATCCAAAGGCATTTCTGAATAGGATAGAATGTTTTATATTCAATGAGTTGCCATTCTGAAGAATCATGTAACTTTGAGACTTCAAAGTATGGGTCACTAGCAAGCTAATATATTTTAATATCAATTTACTGGCAGAATAAGGAATATGGCATATACAATGGAGCAACATTGATTTTCTGTTGTTCCATATGGAAGAATAGAATTAAATAACTTGAAAACTGGAAGTCTATAATATCTATCCTTCCATTGCTTAAAATGAGCTTTTGCCATACTTTTTGGGTTGTGTACTTACTAGGGATTCTTTCCAAGTTATCAGTGAATCACCGAATAGTTTTCCAGATTGATTCTACACATAAATATGGTTAATGGTAATATTTTCCTCCAAAGGTGATTTTCAAGATGCCAAATATATTGGAATCCCAATAATATTTAAGGAAATAAATGCCCCAAAGAAAAAAAATGTGTACCTTTTATTGCAAGTTATTTGGGATATAATTTATTTTTAGATTTGTACAATCTGCAACCACCACCAAAAATATGAACATTTGATTTCCCACCACATCATTCCTGTTCCTCTGTTTTTCATTTCTCCTCCTTTCTAGCCTTAAAACAAGGTTGTCCTGCAGGGACACCTCAATGTATCTGGTGATCTTCAGTACTCACCAAACCAATCATAAAAGCAAAGTGATGCTTTGTAAATAAGTCCAAAAATGTGTTCTGTCTCCCACAAATGTGGGAGACAGAACACACACACACACACACACACACACCCTGGTAAGTTTTTTTTTTTTGTTTTATGTGTGACTATTTGAAGATGAAATCAAGTTGTCCAAGAGCAAAAGACTGCTTAAGTGCCACCCTGGGCCTGCTTACTTACTTGTGAACAAGTTCTATTGAAATCTGGAGGGTTGTTTTTTTTAAGAGTAAGCATAATTAAAATTAAGGCTAAATGGACAAGTTAACATACTCTTCTCATCTATATACAGATTGCCAAGAAATGTTTCAACTGCCAACAGGGTATGAGAAGAATTATCCACTCCATGGCTCTTAGCAGTTTAACAAAACACACTCTTTTAAGCATCCAGCACTGAAAGGGTCAAAGCCACAGTATTTACTGAACCCTCCTGAGGACAAATGTTGTTTACAGTATATGTTTAAAAGCATATTCCTGGCTACTAGGTCTTTCCCTTAGGATAGTGCAATTACAACAGTAACTGAGGATTAATTAAAGCCTTTCCCACAGGTGTTGCTGGAGATCTCGAATCGACCAAATGGGGATACATTACTGACTTGGCACAGAGGTGAACAGACCAGAAGCCATTCAACAGTAATTACTAAGGCACAAGGGTAGGCTGGAGCTTCCCCTCCTCTCTTGCTTCATTTATCTGATTGTGATTAACACCTCTCTTTCATAGGTATAATGCCAAAGAGACAGGAGGGCCCCTATTTTTTGTGTGAAAGAGGTGAAGGAGAAGCAGAAGGCCTTCCTTTGCTACAGCCAACAAAGAGGGTGTTCCTTTCCTCCCCATTTAAGAAACACCTGCACCAAGGAGATTTTTCCCTTCTTTCCCAAGGCCTTTGCCCCTGAGCTGTTGGGAGTGGGAGGAAGTCAAACTAATGCCAAGGATTCCCTTATCCCCTCCTGCCTTCCAAGGCTTCTGCATACTTGGCACTTCAGGGCTAACACGCTGAGCCTTAGGGAAATTCCGGCCTGCCAGTTGACTTCAATCACCAGGTGAAACATTCTATGTGGCTGCCACCTTTGTTAGGGTGCCAGCATTCTCTCAGATTAGGTGGATTGAACAGGTCAGGGCCAATGTGTGGAGGAGGCTGCCACAGGGCAGGGAGTTACTTCTTTTTCTCCTGTAATTAGGCTTATTTATGGAAGAGAATTGATCAGCAATGGCTCTTAGTCATGGCTAGCTAGATGGAATTTCTGATTCAGAAGCATAATGTCTCAATGGCTAAGCTCAGGCTGGACCCAGGCCTCTACAGGGCTCAACCCTATCCTGCACATACAAAAATTCTCTCAGAGGGGCCCAGGAGCCCCCATCCTTGGATCTGCAGCCATTAATTCTGGATGCCATATCTTTCTTTCATCTATGAGTTATCCATTTTTTCTTACACAATGACCTATTCTTTTATTAAGCCATTTTGGAAATATAAATGTAGTGTCTGTTGAAGGGCAATGGAATGTACAAGGCAGTGAAGTGCTGTCATATGCTGATACCTATATAGACCTGCAGGAGGAGATCTGGAGCTGAGTGTTCAAAGAAGAACACTCCTGACAGTTAGAACAATCAATAAATGGAACAACTTGCCTGCAGAAGTTGTGAATGCACCAACACTGGAAATTTTTAAGAAAATGTTGGATAGCCATTTGTCTGAAATGGTGTAGGGTTTCTTGCCTGGGCAGGGGGTTGGCCTAGAAGACCTCCAAGGTCCCTTCCAACTCTGTTATTATGTTATGTTATATAAGAACTCAAGTCAATTAAGCAGTCATACAGATGGGTAAGAAGAACAAGTCAAGTTTAAAAGACTCACTCATGATTGGTTTCACATATTAGGTGTCCCATGTCAGGGAATTATCTAGGAAAATTCCTTAAAAACAAAAACAAAACAGATGGACAGAGACTGCACCTTTACTAAGAGGCTCTGCTGCCACTTTCTATTCTCTTTCTTACATACCTTTTCCCCAGCAGCTTCCCTTCACTCTCTGGCCAGCTAGGGCAACAAAGTGTTCTGGACAAGCCATCTGTCTTAAATGCAATAAAACACGCTGCTCTAGACAGCAAATAAAGAGGGCAGCCCCAGTTCACCACATGTCCCAGTCCACTTTCAGAAGCTTCAAGCAGCTGCTTCATTGTCTAATGACAGAGTCTTCTCTGCATTACCTGTTACAGTTCATTGTGACACGAATGACTAGGCACAAACGGTAGCTCATATCTCTCTCATTTCCTCATGCGTTACTATAAAGAGGAATTCAGATCTTTCTTCATCTGATTTTCCTTTGCTTCATCAGGGGTGGATTGTTAGTAAATTTACTTATACCCTAATTAGTTTCAACCAAATGAAATTCAAACTATGGTTTGTATTTACATTTCATTAGTCACTGTTAAAATGACCAAAGTTGTGGATCTAGGTAACAGACTATTTTTGTTCAGGCCTGTAGAAATCTGGGGTGAATAGCAGTGAAGCAGTGAACTGACTGTCCACATGTGCAGTACAATTATTTGCATCCTTTCTGAACCTTTTCAAATAGACCTCTACTTCCAAAGGCTTCAACACAACCCTTAGCATTATCAGGGTTGCAGCTCATACAGAAGACTTCTTGTACACAGCTCTATAAACAAGGCTTTCTTTTGTAAACAATCACACTGTCCTTGTGGACAGCCAGTCCTTCACTGAGATCAACAGATCAACAGAGATTAGAGAAAGGTTGCTTAACCTTACTGGTAGATGTAAAAACCTGGTAAATTCTGAAAAATTACTCCAATCTGGTATTGAAGATCAACAATAATCAAGGAAAGAAGCAACCTAAAACTAAGGAGAAATTTCCTGACAGTTAGAACAATTAATCAGTGGAACAACTTGCCTCTAGAAGTCGTGAATGCTCCAACACTGTAAGTTTTTAAGAAGAGATTGGACAGCCATTTGTCTGAAATGGTTTCCTGCCTGAGCAGGGGTTTGGACTAGAAGACCTCCAAGGTCCCTTCCAACTCTGTTATTCTATTCATTCTCCCTTTGTCTATTATTTAGGGACATGTTTTTGTGCAGGGTAAGCCTGTTATTTTATGAACTATGGACTAGAGGCAAGATGAATACTGTTTCCTCTGTAACTTCCAATCTTTTTCCTTATTTTCAAAACTTGCATTCAGGCATTTTTTTCTATGATAAAAGTAACTCATTCTTGTATTATCTGAATGCACAATTGACATAATTTCAGAATTTTGGTCTAGTTATCCAGGTCAGTGATTTTTTAAAAACTGCTTTATGTTTCACAGTGACTATTATTTGTCAAGTTGTCTTCAAAAAAAAAAAAAGTTGAGATGTCTACTTTAAGTATCAGGCAAATGAAGCATATTAGCATCATTTTGCTAGTTTTGTTGATTTATTTTAATTTGGTTAGTCACTAGCAAAGACAAAAACATATGCAGGGGAATGACATTTCACCCTAATTACTAAAACCTTGTTTGGCTATCCATCTTAGGTTTCAGAGTTTTGAGAAGGTATTAGTCATTGCCATCCATTGCCGTCATTGGCAGATGATGACATTGCCAGCCATTTTTCTGTGGCTTTGTGAAACTGAAGTTTGGCAGTCTTTGATATACCACATATTGTTCACTCATATTTTTAAGCCATAACTTTATTGTTTAAAATAAAGGTTGAGATGCTGAGAAATGTTGGGATCACTGGGTTAGGCCAGACAAGTTCATTGTTGTATCCTCTGAAAGCTTTCTCCCCACTTTCAACTCATCGATGTTTTTCTTTCCAACTGGAGAAAGTGGGAGTTGAACATAGGCTTTTTGGTATGAACGATACACATTCTACCAGTAGCACTTAGGTCTTTTCATGAAGAAGTCAAATTCTGTAAAACATTTCTGTCCTTTTCTGAACTTGACTAGATTTGCAGAATTCATCCAGCCTGGCTACAAGCTCTCACCAGCAGGTGGTGCTGGATGTTGATGTATGAGGTGAAATATTCTTAATACCAATTTGTTGTAACATACCTGTAGTTATCACTCCAGCAAGGAGACAGACATGAGACGAGTGGACAAGTAGCTTCGGGCAAGGAAATACCTCCATTAGGATTATGTGACCAAGAGGTAGCCTCCCTTATACTCTATTTAGGTTATTTTAAAAATCTTTTTTTGGCTAGAGCTTAAGGTTGAATCAATTTTCTTTTTTTTAAAAAAAAAAATCTATTGGAAGTGAAAAACTCAAAATCCCACACAAAGGAATATATTTTGTTTCATTATCGAAGAATGACTGATGTGTAGAACAGGAAAACCTCCTCTATGTGACAACGAATGAATTAATTGAAGTAAGATGGTTCTGTCCAGATCCAAAAGTTATTATATTGTCTTCTGTCTCGTCATATGGGATTTAAACGGTGAACAATGACCGAAATTCCAAAAGTCCACAGAGTCCCTACAAGGGGAAACTGCTAATGTGCTTGGAATAGTTTTAGCATGGGGAATGAAGAGATATTAAAGTCCCAATCTTGCATTATTGAGGGATAGAAAGTTCCATAAATCAGCTGACTTCTCTCTATGAGGCCCTTTTATTGTTTACTGATAAAGCAGTCCTGTCTCAGTATCCTCAGGGCTTTTTCTCCCTGATTTCTCCAACTCACTGGAGAATGTCCATGCTTAGCCTGTACACTTCAACCTGAGTTTTAGAGAAGACTTCTTTCTGTAAAATATATTCTGTTATGTGCTTGGTTTGTTTGCTTATAAAACAGGGTTGTATACTCTCTTATAGCCTTCTCCAACCTTGGCATTCATCAATCCCCCAAATTGTCCTACCAATATAGATGTTAATTCTGGAAGCTGAACTCCATACATTCAGGGAATACAAAGGAAAGAACTGCTTCTGATTAATCTTTAGATTAGTCTTTGCATATGTCTTTTGATCTAATTTATTTATTTTCAAGTATATAATCACCTGCAGGGTGTTTTTTCTGGTTGGAACACAATAGTATCAGTAAAAATGTATAAAATAAAACTGAAGGCATTGGCATCAGAAACAAATTTTAAAAAGAGGAAGGTAATTGTTATGTGTCAGCCAGTGAGATAACTTTTCCCCTTTCACTACCCTGCGCGTGGGTTTGATAACACCTGGAAGCTCAGTTCGTATGGGAAACCATCCAATCATCTTATATCTCCCTACACCTGAGTTTCCTGTTCCCATTTCATGAAAAAGAATAATTTGAAAGAATAGTAGAATTTTTGCATGTTATTGAAGCATCCTATAAAGTGAAAGAAAAAGATTATCAGCTGACTCCCATAGCATCTTACTAACTCACCATATGAACTTTTCTGAAAGAGCAACAATTGAACTATGTGAGGAGAGGGGAGGGGATGTAGGGCCGATTGTTCAGAGACAATACTTTAGAATCCCAAAACTTCCTGTCCAGAAGTGAGGTTGGCCATGTTAGCCTGTCAAGATACCACGAAAAGCTTCAAAGCTACAGTGAGTTTTGAATGGAGACTTAGAAGACACTGAGAGGCTTACTTATGAGGAGAATATTATTGACACACACACACTGATTAAGGTTTAACAAGAAACAACATAACTATTTGTCTATTTGTTTGCAAAATTGCCTCCTTTCTCCCCCTCCCTATTTTGTGCCAGTTTCCATTTCCCTAGTGTGTCCGCCGCTGTCTGGGGAGCTGTGACAATGCTGCAGCCTTTGGATTATGAATAAAGAACGTCTGTTGTGGTTTTCACTAAGACCTACCCTGCCCTCCCTGTTCTTTAAAGATGGATTGCCCTTAGGGGGACGTCTGGGATGAAAGACACAACATGGTAATATCATCACATGGGAAGATCCAGTGGACAGCAGCCCATGGTTCTACCCATGCCTGCCCCACAGCAGATGGCTGAGTGTCCTTTGAATTTGCTACAGTGTCCCAGATATGGCATCATTCTGGGATTTCTGGGAAATTAAAATGGTGATTCAGATCCAGTTTCCTGGTGCTGTTCAAACCACTGTTGTTTCTGTCTGCTGCCTCCAGGAAATGTCAAGGAGGCCACGAATGTAAGACGAGACTCACTGTCATAAAACTGAGGTTATTCTGCCATACTGCCAAAGGCTTCTCAAATACATAGCCAGAGACTTTGGTCACCATAACACAGGCACTGAGAAAGGAGAGGAGGTTTTCTTCTACTGAGACTGAGCAGGTCTTCTAGTGATAGTTGCTTTACGAAGGAAAGACTGTGTAAGCTACGCTGCTCTGAATCTCTTAGGAAAAGGAGGCCAAGGTAAAGGCATGGTATATCTACAGAAGCTGGGAAATGTGGGTGAAAGGTTCACAAGTTTATTATGCCTGATGGACACAATCTTATGCAAGGGAATGAATGGCTATCATTTTTAGTGAAGCTATAGAATAAATTGTTGCATGACTGCAAGCTATAATTGGTACCAGATGGCTTATAGCCAAGCTTCCCTGCTCACTTTCTTTCTCAAGGCAAAACCTTTCAGATGCCTGGCTTTGATGGGATTTGGCCTAATATTGTTCAGAAAACTAAGTGTGATATGGGTAAGGACTTCACCCTCTAACAAAGTCTTCACCTTTTGTGATCACAAGATCCAGGAAACAGCACCTTCCATGACGTGCTGCTGTTGAGCAGCAAGGAGCCGAAGTACAGCGGCTGTTGTTTCCCAGGCAGAAATGGTTCGGCAGGAAGCCAGTTCTTAATCACACAGCCACATCATATCATTACGGAGCGTCACTCGGTACAACCACTTGCTGCACACCCTGCACCTCTGCAGCATGATGCTGGCTTCCTGCCAGAGGCTGAGCGAAAAAGCTGCTATCAGCTTATATAATTGCTTCCCCTGATGAAACAACCCACTGAAATGGCAGGGCTAAAAAGGAGATGGGGAAGGAGGGAGAGTTATAACACCACAAAGTTCCCAGACTTCGTATCTGTTAAGTGTTATTTAAACTGCTGGCCAGCTTCAGACGTACACCACAATTAGCCTTTGTTGTCTGTTTTGCTGGTGACCTCAGCAGAGGAAGGCCAAGGATAAAACATAGAGAGTGAGGGCCCCTCTCCCTCAGCAAGCAAATCTGGCAAAGTGGGGAGACTTCTACAGCTGCTGTCCCTGCATAGATGCCACCTGTACCCTGACAGGAGATGCAGGCTGTTAACAATTAAGGCTGGATAGCTGCACAATTGGAATTCGGGGGGGGGAGGGAGGGAGGGAGGGAGGGAGGGAGGAAGGAAGGAAGGAAGGAAGGAAGGAAGGAAGGAAGGAAGGAAGGAAGGAAGGAAATTAATTTCCATAGGGACTCTAAGTAGATGGAAATTTTAGCATTTATATCAAAGAAAAATTGCTTACCTTTGATACATTTTTTAACTGTAATGTTTTTTTTGCAAGCTAAACTACAAGTTTCCAACTTTTACCTCCCCCCTCCACCATACTGGATGCTCAGCACAGTTGAATGTTAAAGAGAAGTCTGCTTTTAGTTAAAGGGCGTATTAGTCAAATATGTTTTTAAGTATAAAAAGCTTCCTGGTAAATCAATTTTTTTCCTTCCCTACAAACTTTTCCCCTGAACAATTATTACAAGTGTAAATGTTCTTCTGGACCATTTGGTCAGGTTGAATATTTGATTGGCAATCAAGTGCCTCTATAGGTAACCTGCAAATAAGGCATAAAACAACAGTTCTTCCTTGCTGTGTTTGCCACTTAGGAATATGGAAGTTTCAATTAGTTATAGTGATTAAAATTTGTTAAACAATTCTTCCATGAATTGGTTTACACCTTTAACAGTTTTGTCCCCATATCCTTAAGCAAATCTTTCTGTAGTAAGACAAATATTGCTTTCCAGTCATGTAGCAAGTAATATTAATATGAAAACACTCTTTAGGTACCTGAAGGGATGTCACACACACAGGATTTCTCTCTCCAGAGTGAAGAACTTGGAATAACTTGGAGTAATAAATTTAAGTCAAAGGAAGATTCCAACTTGTGCAAGAAAAGCCTTTTTAACACAAAGACATCTTCAACAGAAAACCATTTATCCCAAAAGGCTATGTATGTATTTTTACCACTATGTATTTCCAGATTACCATTATGTATTTTTCTGCTTTCTATTTATTTTCTATAAAATAGAAACTGGAAGTTCTGGGTATTCCATCACTGAAGGTTTTCAAGAAGAGACTGGACAGCCATTCTTCCAGAATAATATAAGAATTCCTGCTTGAGCAGGGGGTTGGACTAAAAGACCTCCAATGTCCCTTTCAATCCTATTATTCTATGTTCTAGGCCAGGGGTCTCCAACCTTGGCAACTTTAAGATTTGTGGACTTCAACTCCCAGAGTTCCTCAGCCAGCAAAGCTGGCTGAGGAACTCTGGGAGCTGGAGTCCACAAGTCTTAAAGTTGCTAAGGTTGGAGACCCCTGTTCTAGACAGCCATCAGTTCAGTTTTTTTTTTTTAATTTAGATTCCTACACTAAACTTGGGACTGGTACTATGTTTTAGGAAGTACATCAATCCAGATAGTAATAGGTTCGGAGCAGTAGTGCATTCCACTTATCTTCACTACCAGTTTGGAATTGGGAGCTCACACATGGTGTTTCTGCAGAGCATCCGTGATGACATGCGGATGGGTGGGTGGAGCCTCCCACACCATTACCAGTTCACTTGAAACGGGGCAAACCGGTAGAAACCCATCATTGGTTTGGAGGCAAAATTTCTTAAGGAATATACAATGGCAGAAAAGAAAACTGCAAGAAGAAATGATAAATGTCAAACTATTCTCCAAAGCACCTGAGGGTAGGACAAGAAGCAATGGGTGGAAAATAATCAAGGAAAGAAGCAACTTAGAACTAAGGAGAAATTTCCTGACAGTTAAAACAATTAATCAGTAGAACAACTTGCCTGCAGAAGTTGTGAATGCTCCAACACTGGAAGTTTTTAAGAAAATGTTGGATAACCATCTGAGTGAGATGGTGTAGGGTTTCCTGCCTGGGCAGGGGGTTGGACTAGAAGGCCTCCAAGGTCCCTTCCAACTCTGTTGTTGTTGTTGTTGTTATGTTAAATTTCTCAACTTTAAATTTCTTATATATAGAAAGCAGGCAGAATTTTAAGACTTCCAGAAGACAGGACAAGAAATAATGGGTTTAAATTACAGAATAGATTTTGCCTGGATATCAGAAAAAAATATCTATCTATCTAATGCTATTTAACAACTGCTTCAGGGATAATGACCTCTCTTTTGCTGAAGATATTTAAATACATTGTGGTTGTTCATTTGATGGGGTTGCTATAGTTGTAAATTTTTCTACTGAACACAACCGTGGCCTAGATGAACACTAATGTTTCCTGCAATCTTTATATTCCGTGATCCCAGGATATTTCAAAGAAAGACCCAAAGGACTGGACAGATGATGAGCAAGTTCTTTCTATATCTGTGAAACTGGAAGTTATCAAGGAGACTGAGAATGGACTGGACCATACCAATATTCACACATCTATAGCCTTTTAGAAACTGCTATTCACCATAACAAGATTGCTTATGTCTGCAAAAATATCTTATCAACTCTATCAAGTCTTGAATTTCAGTGGTACTACTGAATTCCTGAGGAAAGATTATCACAGGCTCATGGACACAATTTCCTGGGATCTAATACTTCTGGTACCTAGAGGTTTAGACTTATTCAGAGTAAACAGGTATTTTCTGACCATGTTTTTTTTTTAATCAGTCCTCAGATCCAGTGCTGTTTTCTTATTTTCCTTCTTGGAACTGACCATTGGAACATATGTCCTTCCTAGAAAAGACAAATCGAAAACAGGAGTTGAGCAGTTCTGATTGAATTTTTTCTTCTACATTAAACAGTTGGTATACTGATTTTCTCCTTTTTTTTGAAGGTATTCAAAGCTTTTATTGTTGTTCTTAGCATCCCTTGCCAACTTCGGCTTGACATCCTCTCTGTAGTTTCAGGCTATCTGTCTGTATTCTCTCTTGGCAAATTGTCTCTTTTTACCTACTTTATATGTCCCTTCTAATACTTTCCAACCCATCAGAATGTTGTAAAGAAACTACATAAAGGGGCTTAGTACACTTCCAGCCTGATAAACTCTCAGAAAGCTAAACACAATGGAATGAAACTTGTATGGTAGGAGAAATAGATAAAATTTAAAAATAGGCATTTTTAAAAAATACTCCAATAAATCTCAATGGAAAGGAGAATCAATGAAAGACCTAGGATGTTGTTGACTACTCCAATTTTTAAGTCCCTGCCTTCTCCATACTGTTGACATACAGTTGCTGGTAGACATTTGCACATAAAAAAACACAGACGCAAGAAAAGGGGAAAACAGATAAATACAAACTCTGATAATATGTGTGCACTCCTTCTGATTAGATCCCCCCCCTCTCACACACACTGCACAAATGCATACATCTGATTAGTATATTGGGAAAAAGTGCCCTCCCACCACACACATATATACATCACTTTACTATACAAAAGAAATATAGATGCCTTTCTATGGCCAATGACGGTTAAAGGGTTGGAAAGAATTCAAGAAGCTATGCTTTTCTTACTTTCCCTACCTTGTTAACTTTTCAACTAAATACATCCTTCAACTGCTGACTTTTACCCACGAGGGACATCTCAACAAGTTTGTGTTATTCTTTCTGAGACACATTTGCTTTTTCTCTGCTAAGAGCTCAAGTTTAACTTGTTTCCTCGTACTTCAAGCATTGTTCCTTTTAAAGGGTTTCAATGAAGTCAAATACCCACAGCTACAGGATACTTTTTGTTCTTCCCAAGGACAATTTGGAACTCTTCCTTAATCTACCCTGCTAGGTTTTCTTTCATCCCCTGATTGGTGAAATTACCCCCTGGAAATTTGTTTCCTTATATTTTTCCAATATTCTCTACTTACTGAGCAGTTACGGTGCACAAAGAGCAACTCTCAGGACATACCACCTGCAATTAGCAGCAATTGAGCAGGTGGCCTTTTTACCTTGTATAGCTGAGCACACAATATCTTAGAATATAGAGGGGTTTTTCATTACTTTTCTCTCTTTTGTATTTCTTCCTCTTGTTGAAAAACAACTTTGGAATAGTAACTGATTACAAACTGAAAGTGAATCATCATTCCAATGTATCTGTGAAAAAACAACTGCTTGAAAAATATACTTTAAGCTCCATCAACTGAAGTACAGTTTTTAAATCATAGAAGCAATCAATCCATTTTATTCTGCATTGGGCCTGGTAAACTAAGCCCTGTGCCATTCTTAAACAAGAATTCGGGCAAACTAGAATTGAGAAAAGGCAATGAAAGTTATCAAGAAACTGGAAACAGGTTTATGAAAAGAAACTGAATGAACTGGCAATATTTACTCTGATGAAGAGAAGGTTGAAGGAGAGATGTTATGATTGATTGATTATATGCCATCAAGTCAGTATTGTATGTTATTGTTATTATTTTCTTGGCTATCCATGGTACTCTCATAATCCTTTCCCAACACCAACATTCAAAAGGGTCAATACTCTTTCTATCCTGCTTTTTCAAAGTCCAACTTTTATATCCATTAGACTAGTGTAAGGAAAACTTCTGCATGCACAATTCTGATGCTTTTAAATATAGACACATTCCAGCATCTAAATATCTTCTTTGCCACCCTATCAAATGATAATCTTTGGCCTATTTTTTTATTACTGGTCCCTTTATTGTTGATAGTTAATCCTAAAAGACAGAAGATACCTATCAAGGTCTTCATTGTCTATTTTAAGGCTGATCGCTATAACTGTATATAATCAAAACTATAATCAATACAATCGAACGTGTCCAGAAATATTTTACAAGAAGAGTTCTCCATTCCTCTGAAAACAATAAAATACCTTATCCCACCAGACTTGAAATCCTAGGCTTAGAAAGCTTGGAACTCCGTTGCCTTCGACAAGACCTAAGTTTAACTCACAGAATCATCTATTGTAATGTCCTTCCTGTTAAAGACTACTTCAGCTTTAATTGCAATAATACTAGAGCAACTAATAGATTTAAACTTAAAGTCAACCGCTTTAATCTAAATTGCAGAAAATATGACTTCTGTAACAGAATCATCAGTGCTTGGAATACTTTACCTGACTCTGTGGTCTCTTCTCATAATCCTAAAAGTTTAACCAAAAACTTTCTACTATTGACCTCACCCCATTCCTAAGAGGACCATAAGCGCACAAACGTGCCTACCGTTCCTGTCCTATTGTTTTTCTTTTCTTCTTCCTATATATATATATATATGCTTATACCTCCTAATATTTACTCATATATGTGTTTATATACTATATAATCTTTTGTATGATACCTACATATATTGTTGTGACAAAATAAAAATAAATAACTAAATAAAATAAATAAATAAATAAATAAAAATAAATAATAAAAATAAATAAATAAATAAATAAATAAATAAACTGTTATAATTAATTTGATCTTATATATATATATCCATTCCACAAATACTTTGCTGTCATGCTAAAGCAACATACAAGGATGGGATAGGAAGTTGCTGGGTGGCTATGATAGAACTTGAAAATATATCATGCAAAAGAAGGTGAAAACATATCTACTATCTCAGAAAATATGACATGAAATAATGGATTTAAGTTAAAGAGATTCCGGTTTACTGTTAGGAAAAATCTCCAAGAGTGAGAATGGTTTTTAGTGGCATCAATGGTAGATTCCCTTCCCTAGATTTCTTAAAGTCATATGTTGTGGATGCTTTGAGATTCCTGCACATAGCAAGGGGGTAGACTTGATGGCCTGAATAATCCTTCCCAATTTAGTGATCCGGTAATACAAACAGCAAATATGGAGCTGAAAACTTTGAAATCTATACAAAATAGGGAAAAAATTATGTAAGAGCTGTTTAGAGTAGGGGGGAAAAAAAGACAATTTTTTAACCTATGTTAATGATGTTTCCTAGTGTTTCCCCCATTCAAGTATTAATTAGATCCACCTCTGCTTAACATTGCAAGATGGTCAGCTCAGAGGTGCTGTTCAGCTGGATTCTTAACTACACTAAGGATTTCTGGTGGGTCTAATGATAAACTAACATTCATTTAAAAGAGAAGAACACTTTGTGATGAAAAAAGGGTCAGGCTGCAATCTCTCTGGAGATCATCAGATTACCCACATGCATGCCATACAGCTGCTTTTTTTGCATACAGATGGCAGGAAGTGTGTTTCTTAATATGCTTGCCGTTGCCTGAGAGTTGTGGGAATCCATAATGCTTACATCCACTAATGTCACCTATATGGACTTTAAGTTCCACTGGCATAGCTCTTAATTGCTTTAGATTTTTTTTTATTCTTTGGCTTTCTTTAAAGATCAAGAACCTTTGGACAGGCAAGTTTTACTGAAATCATTGAGTGTGTGTCCTTTAATCCTTTTTAATTAATACAGTTTAACTATAAGTTCAAAGGATTGTTTCTTTTGGAATATACAGTAAGAGGATGATTATTGTTAGCTTTGAAAGTTTTACACAAATTAGGGGCTCAGATGGACTTGATTTAAAATTCTGTTGTTGATTGAAAGGATTCTCTCTCAAGAGAAAAACTTCTCTTTACACTCTGTACTGATAAAAACACTTTGAAAATTAAATATTAGAGGTCACCCGATGGCTAGTTTAAAAGAAATGTTTGATGTATGGTGACAGGAGGTTTCTGAACTATTTAACTCTTTATTAACTTCAGCTGGTATAACTCCAGAGAATCAAGCCCCACTGAATAAAATTGAAACTCATTTACAGGTGAAATTAAAAATCATAGTTTACAAGAAGGGAAAAAAATAATGGATTTACAGATGAAAGATGTTGACTCAAAAATTGAAAAAGAAATACGTATTATAAACCACATGAGTGATTTGGATTATTCTGTTGCACTACAAGAAAGGTTTGTCGGAATTCCTACATAGGAAGTATAAAGGGAAATTGAGAGAGATGAAGAAAAGAACTTTGAAAGAAGAGAGTATGAGAAGGCAAATGCGAGAATTCTTTTGAGGATTTTAAAGAAAATTAGCAGAAAGAAAAAAGAACACAAAATTAATTTATTTGACCAAGGTTAAAATAATGGGCTACTATTGTGGGGAGGGGGAATTAATGGCTTTTTGACTAGGGCTATATGACAAACGGATATTTCTGGTAATATTTTAATTGTTTTTTTTGAGTTGATTATTTCAAAAGAGGAAGGGGGGATTTGAAAAAAGGAAAAGATGGATTCAGATTTGGCATAACAGATATAATTTGTAATACTTAACATTTCTGATAATTCCTACTGGATTTTTGTTGATTAATAGGTATGGATGAGATTTTAGAAATGGTTTATAGAACCTGGGGAAAGATAAAAACATGTTTGGTTTTATTTTAGGAGATAGTGATTAGTTTTTAATGTTGACTTTATGTGCTGGGGGATAAAGGAGGTTTCCTTTTTATTTTTCTATTTTTATCTTTCTTTTTTAAAATCTTTTATTTTTTTAGTTTTTTTAAATGTATCTGTTTATTTTGCAGATGTATAAATTTTACTTATGCAATAGAATCTTTAATAAAATTATTGAAAAAAATGTACTAAACTAGACCAAACAATAAACAGAAACACAAATAATCTGTTCTGTTACAATAAGATAGTATTGTTGCTTTACTTCCATATATCCCAATTGTATCAAAATACTATCTTACATCAAGCTATGATGAAATCTTGCAGTGCAAGCGTTCAGGAAATTACTCTCAATAATTTTGTGCTTTATAATATTTGAAGAGGCAGCAGTGCTAATTAGAGTTGCATGCTGTCTATCAGGCAAGCAATACCATAACAGCATAGCTGATTCGTTCTCGCTTTCTCTTTTGGTAAATGTGTTTGATTAGCTTTACAAATGGAAATACATAGGACAATCTGCATGAAGCCAGATTCTGATTCTTTCTTCGCATGTCATTTATTAACCTGATGTTTTAGCTCCAATGGGAAATGGACTCTAAAACAAGTACCCTGCTAATATCAGAAGCTAAGTGTAAAGTGATGAGCATCTGATTTTTCCCTCCATAAGCAATAAGAAAAGCAGACCCAAGTTCTATCATTGTACTGACCTTAACAATAAAAATGCCAGTATATTAGCAAGCTACTTCCTTATAATAAATTGCCAAGAATCCTGCTTTATACCGATAAAGAGGTAATGCTTAGGTTTGTCTATAGAAAGCCATACGTTATATACAACCCACCATCATAAATTAAAATTGTAGGCTTTATATTAATCATATTTAACAGTGAGACATATGCACTCTTCACTCCTCCTTTATCAAGACTTCATTCCTTTTGTCAGCTGCACCTCTCACAGAAGCAGCCATGTTTAACTGGCATGTGGTAAGCACAGACTCCCTTTCATTTTATACAAGAAGAATGGGTGGGAGTTGGAAAACTATTTTAAGCAATCCCAAGGGCTGCTGTACACCTAATAGGAATGTTCAACTTTTTAAATCTGAACACCAGTATACAGTCCCCTCAGACATATATCATGTTGCCTGCTTGGAGAAAATAGCTAAGAAGTTTAAAAAGAAAATAAAAGAATTTAGATTCTAACTTCATGGTTGTGCTTTGCTTTTGAAACTTGAAATAAACAAATAATATTGATGGCTGAATTGTCTTTTCTGTTTGTTGATCTGCTTGGGGGGTCTGTTTCTATTGATTTGGTATCTTCCACCCTTCCCCATTTTCTCACTAATGACTTTGTATCATTGTCTGTAGTTTTGCTTTGTTGGTGGGCATTTGCCCTAGAAGATGATTAGCTTCTACTCTCTCTGACATACTGCTCTTGTGACTATTAATATTGTCAGATTAATATTTTATCATCTCCCCTGTTATGCTTTAATCCTACTTGTTTGTGGTTGGATTTCTTTGATAACTTTTACTGGTATTTAGAGCACCTTGTTTTATTGATTTTGTTGTTGTTGTTCATTTATTACAGTTGGTGGATGCTTTGGGCATGATTTGTGGAAAGGAAAAGTTAGGGATGTTTAAGATAAATTATAGTGAATATTATTTATATCAAAGGGAAGCATCTTTGAAAATGTTCCAGGAAAATTACTCAATAGTGTGATTTGATGAGGGGGTATCTTGAAGAGGGACCTCATTTCAAAGCAAATGTGATTTATATTTCCAAGGCTAATGTGAAGATCAGAATGCAATTATCCTTCCTAATTCCCACTTGTCCAAAAATTTTGATGTGGTTGTTGAATTAACATATAGTATGTATGTATGTATGTATGTATGTATATATGTATGTATGTATGTATGTACGTGTTTAAATAAATCTTTATAAGATATACTTCGAAATACATAATCAGGGAGAAAATCTCAAATACAGGGTCCTTTTTCACCATAATTTACGAGGTTTACAAGCAAACTGGAATAAATTCAGAGAAGGACAAAAATGATGATTAGGAGAGTAGAACAAAGTTTTAAAAAGAGAGAAAGGTTGAGAGACTGAAGATCCTACAGTAGATATGATTAGGCTTGAAAACAGAACCCCAGAGTGTATTTGATAACTCTCTTCAAATCGTGAAAGAATGTTACAGAGAAATGTCCCCTCCACCCCCCAAAAAACCCCACACGTACCATCCTGTTTTCTACCATTCCAAGTAATAATGCAAAGAAGTTTGGGATCCATTTCATTGTATTCATTCAGGTGAAACTTAATGAGCTACCTATCTGGAATGCTTTAATTTGGATCTCTGCACTAATAGCAATAGCACTTAAACTTATATACTACCCTATATCACTTTAAAGCACTCTCAGGACAGTTATGTCAGCATATTGCTCCCAACAATCTGTGTCCTCCTTTTACTGACCTTGGAAAGATAGAAGGGTGAGTTGACTTGGATCCCATCAGGCTCAAACTGCAGACTCTGGGCAGAGTTAGTCTGCAATGCTGCATTCTAACCATTGCACCATCAGAGCTCCTAAGGAAGAAGATAAACTTGCTAGCCTAAAAAGCCTCTTCAAACTCTAGGAATCTCTATTTTTACATAAAATATTTTTTTCCCTGGAGTACAATTGCTAACATGATCTCAATTCTGTGCCAGTGTATTTGATTTCTGTTTCTTAAATTAAAAACAATAAGAACAACAGAAACCCACACATACACACTTTAGTCCTTTGAAGTAAAAAATCTAGGGTTTGTACCTAGAACTTTTTATACTCATTTTAAATTCTACCTGCTATGATCTAGTCCTTCCCCTGCCTTTAGTCCTGTTGATTATCCTTAATTCTGTTGGAACATAAACCCACCCACCCCATTCCCTGTGTCAAGTATAAGCTATTTTCAGCCATTGAAGAAAATGGCAGGGGAAATGGAGGAGGGGGGGGGAAAGATAATTTAATTTTTAATGCAGACTTCCTAAAATGATATAATACTTCAAAAGAATATTTCAGTTCTTCACATATTTTTTGTTTTAGTATTCTGTATTAAAAATGCTTATTTTGGGCAGAACTGAACATAGGACCTATGTTAAGGAAAATTATTTGCAAAAAAAAAAAAGTAATTTTAAGGGAAATATGGTACTAAACCTGAATACAGTTTAAGGCAGACTTTTAAAAAAGCTTTGTATGGGACTAGAACAGAATAATTGAACTTAAACAAATATAACTAGTACGAAACCTGAAACAGATTTACTAGTTCCTATTAATTAATAGAGTATGCAGTGCTGGCCTCTTATGGCACTTCTCATACTTCTAAATTCAACTGAAGCCCTTTATATATACTTTTAGTGGTTTGGGTATTGATTTCATTATAGTTCTTTCTAGATAATTTATAGCACATGATGTAGCCCACAAGCAAACTGGCATAAAAGTTATTAATCAAATGTATAACACTGTTTATCTCTTTCTTGAATGGCTTGATTATCTGAGCAAATGTAGATGTAACTTTACCTGTGCAACTAAAAGTATCTGTCAGAAAGATTCTTGAATGTGATCACCAGAATTTGCCCAATTTAACTTTCAAGGACAATCTTTGAAATTCTTGGTCAGAAACAATGTATAGAATTAAAAAAAAAAAGACAATGTGAATGTGTTTTTAAGGCCCAAAAATATGCCTGCATATTTTTATGTTATTTAATACATCTTTTGCAAAAACAAAAGTAATCAAAAGATATTTGAAAGAACGTAAATATTAGATTCACAATTTCCATAATTTTTGGTTTTTTCTTTATGACTTTTTCTGTGTAGGTCAAGAAGCCATTTGTCTCTTCTCTGTTTTCAAACTCTTAACTCTAGTACACTCTGTAGTGGATTATTTGCCAAGGTTGTCTGATTTCAGCTTCTGTTCATTAGATGGATTTTGGTTGATCGTTAGTTTGAAATGTTGGCAATATTTTGAGTATATTAGCATCAGATTTCTAGACTTTGTCAACTAAACTCAGAATATGGTTTAAAAACCCCAATAACAGCAGAGATATTACCTCTGTTTAAAGATGTCTAATCTTTTTCTTGAAGAGTGGTCTGCATACAACAGTAAGATCAGTATGATGGTGATGATGGTGATAATAAAGATGAGATACTCTGCCTGCCTTTTGTTTCTCTATATATGACAATTCCTACATGTGTATTGGTATGGTATTTCTAACATAGATACAGAATTAAAGATACAGAACAATTAAAATTCAGACCACACCTTTTCTGAATAGTTTTTTTTATCCCAGAGCTATAATTACATTCAACTATGAACTAAAGGGCCATCATCTGTGAGCTGTTGGAAAGCATTACTTGGTCTGTTGTGTGGATGTTTGGGTGGTTCAGGGATGGGGAATTTGTGGTGAGTAGGGGTGTGTTTGGGGATTGTTATGTGTGTTTGGCCTGGTCTTTGGGTGTTAAGTGAATTTCGTTGTATGGGCATACTGTGTATAAGTGTACAATGACAATAAAGTTAAACTTAAATTAGAAAAAGAAAGTAGGTGTTGGGTCTGTAATTAAATAACTCTACAAAAGCAAATTCCTCATATTTATTAAACAGAGTAGTTGTGCGTATCATCATATAATATTGCATGAGACACATTTTATAATACTAATAAAACCTACCAGGAGTAGGTTTTAGTATTAGATTTCTTTGGCAAAAGAAAAAAAAATAGGAGCAATTTGGAAGAACTTGAATAAATATAAGTTTCATAGACTCAAATTGAATCATGCTCTCATGAAATTCAGTCACCAGTATAAATTTTAAAAAAGTTCTAGAGTGATAGAGAATAGGCATCTCTCCAACCTTAGTGTAGTATTTTTTTTAAATAAACAAACAAAAATAAAAGCATGTATTTTCCATTTCCATTATCCTTACATTTCTAGAAAGTTGACATATACCTCAATATAACATAGGCATTTACATAAATAATGAGTTTTTAAAATATGAAGTAACTTTATATAGCCTATATATAAGATAACATTGAATATTGAGAAGAATATCTTCAAAAAATAAATTAATATTTGCTAAATAAGGAACAGAAATAGACAATAATGAAGTTGCAAGGTAGCAATATAGACATCTGCAGGAGAGGTATAAATAACAAGATTTTGATGTTGTTGTACAGACTCTGCCCCTCACTTAATTGCATGCAATGTCGTGATCCAAGTACAAAAATGGTAAAATATATGTCATGACATCATGATGCACATTTTATCATTTTGGTTCCATCATGGCCAGCAACTCATACAGTATCTATGGATAGCAATGAAGGTGGGCTGAAGGTGCAAAATTGCTAAATAAGAAGTTAAAAAAGAAGTTAAAGGTTACCATGGTTTGTTCTATAATAAGAACCAAAAATACTTCATGCCTGATTTGGAAAACACATATGACATGTGCTATGTTTTAACCTCTCATTGGAGGCTAGAAGGTAGTTAATGTGTTTTCCAAACTGGAATGAAGTATTTTTTTTCCTTATTATGAAAGTTTCATAGCCTGTTGGTGTTACAATAGGTGGAGGGAGGTGTGTCTTTGTGTATTTGTGTCTCTCTATGTGTATTATAAATATTTTTTCCAAATAGGTAGGTGGGTATATATGCACACACACACACACACACACACATACACAAACACATATTTTGAAACGTGTTTGTGTGAAACCTATAACCTCTAATCAGTGGGAAGACGTGTCAATCTTTTATATTTAGTCAGTCTAAAAAACCCACATAAAATTATTTTATAATTTTCTAATATTGTTTTATTTACAATTAAATTGATTCTTAGCAAATATCAAGGTAATATAAATGGCAAATATAGGAAAATTACATCGAGGGAGGGACAGAAGAGAAAAGAGAATAAATGGATATTTGTAATATCCTCCCGTTCAGCAATGGAGTCCTTTCTATTCTTGATCCACTTGTTGAATTGCAAATTTATAAAATTAGCAGAATATTTATTATTATTTATTTATTTATTATTTAAATTTTTATACCGCCCTTCTCCCGAAGGACTCAGGGCGGTTTACAGGCAGATAAAATAAACAGTACTATTACAAAATAAATACTATTAAAATACCACTAAAAAACTTATTCAATTTGGCCGCAATTAAAATTTAGCAAATAATAAAACCCATTAGAAACCCATTAAAAACCCATTTAAAACCCCTTAAAAACCCACGAATTTAAAAACTAATCCAGTCCTGCGCAGATGAATAAATGTGTTTTAAGCTCGCGACGGAAGGTTCGGAGGTCCGGAAGTTGACGAAGTCCTGGGGGGAGTTCGTTCCAGAGGGTGGGAGCCCCCACAGAGAAGGCCCTTCCCCTGGGTGTCGCCAGACGACACTGTCTCGCTGACGGCACCCTGAGGAGTCCCTCTCTGTGTGGGCGCACGGTCGGTGAGAGGTATCCGTAGCAGTAGGCGGTCCCGTATAACCCGCCCTATGCCATGGAGCGCTTTGAAGATGTTCACCAAAACCTTGAAGCGCACCCGAAGGCCACAGGCAGCCGGTGCAGTCTGCGCAGGATAGGTGTCACACGGGAGCCACGAGGGGCCCCCTCTATCACCCGCGCAGCTGCATTCTGGACTAACTGAAGCCTCCGGATGCCCTTCAAGGGGAGCCCCATGTAGAGAGCATTGCAGTAATCCAGGCGAGACGTCACGAGGGCGTGAGTGACCGTGCACAGGGCATCCCGGTTCAGAAAGGCGAACTGGCGCACCAGGCGAACCTGGTAAAAGCTCTCCTGGAGACGGCCAAGTGATCTTCAAAAGACAGCCGCTCATCCAGGAGGACGCCCAGGTTGCGACCTGCTCCATCGGGGCCAATGACTGCTCGACAGTCAGCCGAGGACTCAGCTGACTGTACCGAGATGCCGCATCCACAGCCACTCTGTCTTGGAGGGATTGAGCCTGAGCCTGTTTCTCCCCATCCAGACCAGACGGCTTCCAAGCACCGGGACAACACTTCGATAGCTTCGCTGGGGTGGCCCGTGTGAAAAGCACAGCTGGGTGTCATCAGCGCACAGCTGGTACCTCACACCAAGCCACTGATGATCTCACCCAGCGGTTTTCATATAGATGTTGAACAGAAGGCGAGAGGATCGACCCCGCGGCACCCCACAAGTGAGGTGTCTCGAGCCGACCTCTGCCCCCTGTCAACACTGCTCATCGATCGGAGAGATAGGAGGAGAACCACCGATAAACGGTGCCTCCCACTCCCAATCCCTCCAACCGCAGCAGGATACCATGGTCGATGGTATCAAAAGCCGCTGAGAGGTCTAATAGGACCAGGGCAGAGGAGCATCCTCATCCCTGGCCCTCCAGAGATCATCCACCAACGCGACCAAAGCCGCCTCAGTGCTGTAACCGGGCCGGAAGCCAGACTGAACGGGTCTAGATAGACAGTTTCATCCAGGTGCAAGGGAAACTGATATGCCACCATATTTCTACAACCTTCGCCAAGGGAAGGTTGGAGACCGGACGATAATTACCTAAAACAGCCGGGTCCAGGAAGGCTTTGAGGAGGGTCTCACCACCGCCTCTTTCAAGGCGGTCGGAAAGACTCCTCCACCAAGGAAGCGCCGTAATAGCCTGAGCCAGCCTCGTGTCACCTCCTGAGTGGCCAGTACCAGCCAGGAGGGGCACGGGTCCAGTAAACATGTGGTGGCATTCAACCTCCCCAGCAACCTGTCCATGTCCTCGGGGGCGACAGGGTCAAACTCATCCCATAAAATGTCCCCAAGTCCACCCTCAGCCGCCTCACCCACGCCACTGCAATCTTGGTCTAGGCCCTCCGGTTGAACGATTTTATCGTATAGATAACCGTTAAACTCTCAGCACGCCCCTGCAACGGGTCATCCCGCCCCTGATGTAAGAGGGAGCGAGTCACCAAACAGGGCGGCTGGGCGGTTATCTGCCGATGCAATGAGGGAGGAGGCGAGCTACGCCGCTTCTCATTGCCATTTGGAAAACACATATGACATGTGCTATGTTTTAACCTCTCATTGGAGGCTAGAAGGTAGTTAATGTGTTTTCCAAACTGGAATGAAGTATTTTTTTTCCTTATTATGAAAGTTTCATAGCTTTCATAATAGTGGTGTTACAATAGGTGGAGGGAGGTGTGTCTTTGTGTATTTGTGTCTCTCTATGTGTATTATAAATATTTTTTCCAAATAGGTAGGTGGGTATATATGCACACACACACACACACACACACACACACACACACACACACACACAAACACATATTTTGAAACATGTGTTTGTGTGAAACCTATAACCTCTAATCAGTGGGAAGACGTGTCAATCTTTTATATTTAGTCAGTTTAAAAAACCCACATAAAATTATTTTATAATTTTCTAATATTGTTTTAGTTACAATTAAATTGATTCTTAGCAAATATCAAGGTAATATAAATGGCAAATATAGGAAAATTACATCGAGGGAGGGACAGAAGAGAAAAGAGAATAAATGGATATTTGTAATATCCTCCCGTTCAGCAATGGAGTCCTTTCTATTCTTGATCCACTTGTTGAATTGCAAATTTATAAAATTAGCAGAATATTTATTATTATTTATTTATTTATTATTTAAATTTTTATACCGCCCTTCTCCCGAAGGACTCAGGGCGGTTTACAGGCAGATAAAATAAACAGTACTATTACAAAATAAATACTATTAAAATACCACTAAAAACTTATTCAATTTGGCGCAATTAAAATTAGCAAATAATAAAACCCATTAAAACCCATTAAAACCCATTTAAAAACCCTTAAAACCCACGAATTTAAAACTAATCCAGTCCTGCAGATGAATAAATGTGTTTTAAGCTCATGACGGAAGGTTCGGAGGTCCGGAAGTTGACGAAGCTTCCCTCATTGCCACTAGGTAAGCCCTAGTATAGGACTTCACTAGTGTCCGATCAGCCTCCGAACGGCTAGACCTCCAAGAACTCTCTAGGCGCCTTCTCCGCGCTCATCCTCTCAACTCCTCGGAGAACCAAGGAGCCGGTTGGGACCCGCGCCGGTCAGAGGTCGCAAAGGCACGACACGGTCTAAGGCCCCGCGCCCGCTCCCAGGCCGCAACAAGTTCCTCAGCCGAGCCGTGAGCCAGACCATCAGGAAATGGCCCAAGCTCCGTCCGAACCCTCCGGTCCATCAGGCGCCTGGGACGGAACCAACGATCGGGTCCGCCTCCCGCGGTGGTGAATGGCGGTCAGAAAGTCCAGGCGAAGAAGAGAGTGATCTGACCATGACAAAGGTTCAATGACTATTTCCTTTAAGTCCAGATCTCTCAACCACTGACCAGAGACAAAAACCAGGTCCAGAGTGCCACCCCCGATGTGAGTAGGGCCATCAACTACTTGGGTCAGATCCAAGGCCGTCATGGAAGCCATGAACTCCCGAGCTGCCGTTGATGACGAGCCGGAAGATGGCAAGTTAAAATCCCCCATGACTAAAAGTCTGGGGGTCTCAACTGCCACTCCAGCCAGCACCTCCAGGAGCTCGGGCAAGGCAGCTGACACGCAGCAAGGAGCCATCATTTATTAACATCTTTATAAAAAACTTCTGATTCAGATAGAGCTGATGGACATGTAAACATCTTGCTAATACTTCATCAAAGAAATTCAGCACCAGCTGTTGTTAGGCTAAGGCAAGAATCTGTATATAAGCTCTTGTAGATGGTACTATAATTATTTTTGTTCATTCATTCATTCATTATCATCAGTGTGTATGATATGCCACTGAATAAAATGACTTATAATCTAAAATTCAAGAAAGAGGAAATTGTCGAACAGAAACTAGAGGCAGGTGGCAAGCAATATATATTCTATGTATATGTATAGGTACGTGTGTGTGTGTGTGTGTGTGTGTGTGTGTATGTTTTCTGAGGTTTTCATGGGTGTTTGTATGTAGGTCTTTGGTTATTCAGGTTTTCTCCTGCGTAAAATTGGAAGTGTCTTGGCGACGTTTCGACGAAGTCTCATTCGTCATCTTCAGGCTTCATCTTCATCTTCAGAAACAGCTGCAATCACACATTGCTCCCAGAAGCACGAAATAACCCGAATAACCAAAGACCTACATACATATATACATATATACATATATACATATATATATATATATATATATATATATATACACACACACACACACACACACACACACACACACATATATATATGTAGGTCTTTGGTTATTCAGGTTTTCTCCCGCGTAAAATTGGAAGTGTCTTGGCGACGTTTTGACGAAGTCTCATTCGTCATCTTCAGGCTTCAGCTTTGTGCTTCTGGGAGCAATGTGTGATTGCAGCTGTTTCTTCCTTTTTAACTGCTAGTGGGGGGTTGAACTGATTGGGTGGGAGCTTGGCTGTGCTCTGATTGGATGGGGGTTTTTTTGTGCTCTGATTGGCTGGGGGTGTGTCCTGTGTTGGTGGGGGCTTGGTTGTGCTCAGATTAGTCTGAGTTTCAGGGGGATTTGAGCTGGTGAAAACCCGAATAACCAAAGACCTACATACAAACACCCGCGAAAACCTCAGAAAACATACATATATATATAAATATATATATATATATATATATATATATATATATATATATATATATATATATATATATATATATATATATATATATATATATATATATATATATATATATATATATGGCTCCCCTTGAAGAGCACCCGGAGGCTCCAACTGGTCCAGAATGCGGCTGCGCGGGTAATAGAGGGAGCAACTCGAGGCTCCCATGTAACACCTTTCTTGCGCAAGCTGCACTGGCTTCCGGTGGTCTTCCGGGTGCAATTCAAGGTGCTGGTTACCACCTTTAAATCGCTCCATGGCATAGGACCGGGTTATTTACGGGACCGCCTGCTGATACCAATTGCCTCCCATCGACCAGTGCGCTCCCATAGGGAGGGTCTCCTCAGGGTGCCGTCGGTCAGACAATGTCGACTGGCGACCCCCAGGGGGAGGGCCTTCTCTGTGGGGGCCCCTGCCCTCTGGGACGAGCTGCCTCCAGGGATACATCAACTCCCTGATCTCTGGACCTTCCGACGCGAGCTAAAGACATTTTTGTTCCATCGTGCAGGGTTGGCCCAATAGTTTTAATGGGGGGTTTTATTAGAGTTTTAATCTTTCTTAGCCAAATTGAATTAGTTTTTTAAAAAATGTTTTTAATTTTTGTGATTGTTGTCTTACTTGGCTGTAAACCGCCCTGAGTCCTTCGGGAGAAGGGCAGTATATAAATTAAAATAATAAATAAAATAAATAAATAAATAAATATATATGTGTGTGTGTGTCTGTGTGTGTGTGTATCTCTCTCTCTATCTCTCTGTGTATACATATACGTATACATATACATATACATATACATACATACATACATACATACATATATATATATATATATCTGCATTATATATTCATTTCATTCACAAACCTAGGAAATTTAGAAAGGTAAATCCTTTAAAGCCATTTCTAAACTACTAAAAAAGGGGAAATCTCAATTGCATAATGAAAACCTCACCATGGAAAAGGTATAGTTTGCTATCTATGCTAGATTTATCTAGAGTAGAACCTGTAAAAAGTTTTCCATCGAAGACCAAAGAGTGAACTCTATGGATATAAATGGCCTTGCAAGTATTAAAGCTGTGCATCATAGGATCAGGAACTTGATTTGTGCAGCTCCATATATTGATATACTTTTCGTTAAAGTTTCTTGTGAGAAATACTTTATTAAACAGCACAGCGGACATGATAGAACCTTATGGGACACCATAGTCCAAAACTTATGCAAGCACCAGCCTTTGGACAGTACTGACAAAAATATATCCTACATTCTAGTCAAAGCTTGACAATATTCAAATGACAATATTCAAACCAGCCATTTAAAGTAAACTAAAACAGCAGTAAACCTACTCGATTTAAAAAAAACCCAATTAGTTATAAGCTGCAGAAAGACTAAGTATTTTGCAGATTAATATTTAGAATATAAATGTTGCATCTGAAAAATCACTTGCTACTTTCTTACTACTATAAAAATAGCCCTCTCGATCACCAAAAATATGTGCCTTGTTACTTCCAGTATGAGATTCCTGTGCATCTGGAATTAGTCGGAAGTCTTTTTATTCACAACAGGTTGAATTGTCTTTTTCTGAGAAGGGAAAAAAGTACTTTCAAAATGTCAAGTGACTCTTATGAGGCGTGAATAATAAGCTAGTGTTGTGCAATAGCTACCACAAATCTAGGCTACCAAGGTAAAGTGAAGCTTCCAAGAAAATCCCTAGTATGAGACAGCCTCTTCTAAATCAAAGCATGACAGAAATTATTTAATTAGTCTCCCAACACTATATATGGATTATTACAGAAGATATAATGAATAATGGGGATTAATATCCACATGAACAAACAACACCCCTCCCCAAAAAAAAAACCTAGTTGGATTTATATTATGTATTTATTTTGGATAATGTGACTTGCAAAATGCAGGTATTAGCTGCTTGCTCCCTTACTCAAAAGACATGGTAAAAAATTCTTATGAATAGGTCCTAATAAATTATTCCCTAGAGAGGGAATGGCTCAGTGGTTAAAGATGCTAAAGAGGTTTGAGACCCAAGCGGCGTTCAATGGGGTGAGCTCCTGTCACTTGCCCCAGCTGCTGCCCACCTATCAGTTTGAAAGCATGGAAATGTGGGTAGATAAATAGCTACCACTTTGGTGGGAAGGTAACAGTATTCTGTGCACCCTGGAGTATAGTCATGGCCACAGAAGTATCTTTGGACAATGCTGGCTCCTTAAGAAATGGAGATGAGCAGGTCCCATAGAGTCAAACACAACTGGACAGGTATAACCTTTACCTTTTTAAATTATTCCCTATAGAGATTAAACATGAAAGACTGAGACATAGAAATACAAATACAAATATCTGTCCAACAGTCTGAAATGACATAGCCCAAACAGAACTGTATTAGCAAATTACTTAATCATATCCTGGTCATGATGTAGAACTGGATTTGGAGTGATATAGTTGCATCTTTCCCTGTGCTTGAACTTCTCACCTTTGAGGTTTAGTTTTATGGGCAGAAGCACATATTATTCTCTAGATCTTCCAGACAGTGGACATTTAAAACATTAAAACAAAAACCTTCCCATCTGCAACACACTGACCACAGTTTTTAACTTTTCATTTTTACTTGTTAAAAATCTAGCCTTTGGGGAGCAGACTTCAAAAATTATGTCTTCCTAGGCTTAATGAGTTAGATAAGTAAGTACTGTAAATGATTATTGTAGTTTTCCATGTCCACAGTAAATTACTCCTTACGCTACATCTTCAAAACTGCTTGCATGGTATAAAGCAGGAATAGACAATTTTTCAGAAGGATATTATCATGACAATGACAATATGAAGTCATGCAAAAGGCTAGTGCTGGAATATTGAAAATTCTCAATTGTTAAGCCTTTCTAATGGCTCATGCTAGTATTGTGTTTTAAAATTAAAAAAAATGACAGGGCATCACACACATTTTTCCTAGTAGTATCTTTTTCAAAAAAAATTCAGGGACTGCAAAAATAGGAATTCAGGGGTTGCATGTGTCCTGTGGATCACAAGCTCCCCATCTTTGACTGAATGGTTCAAGGACTTCAGGACTATTCATGTTTATACTGTATATCATTCCCAATTGTTGCTTAGTGCACTATCATTAATGTAATGCCTAATGCACTATAATTAAAGTAAGTTTCCACAGTAACAAAGGAATGAATAAACTAAGTCCTGAAATGGAAGAATGCAGTGTTCTCATTTCAACTGAAGTTGAAGGGATGCATAAAGAAAGTAATTCTATGTTTGACTCCCTAAAAGACTGTCATCTGTAAAAAGAAAAAGAAAAAAAGACACATATCCCTCTTCAGCCATCCCTAAACAAAGCTAAGCAACCCATATGTAACAGTCCTTTGTATCCTTACATCCTATTATGACTCATATTTTTCTTCCTTGGTAAAAGCTCTCTGATAATGAAGATCATCTTGGGCATTAGGTGCACTTTAGAGGAAGAAGATGCAGAAGGTATCATTGGTTCCATTTCAATTATCATAATTTTTGTAGTCTTTCTACCTCCCTTATAATGAAGAGCTATCTGTTGTGGTCCGCCAGCAGCCTACGGCACTGGCAACGGAGTTGGATAGCAATGAGGCTGAGGAAGAACATGGGCCAGTCCTGGAGGCTGGTGAAAGGCCAGATGAGGGCTCTGCATCGGAGGAAGAGGTGGTGCCAGGGCCATCTGGGAGTGATGTGCAAACTCTGGAGCCTCCAGAGGCTGACAGTAGTGAGGCAGAGGAACAGGAGGAGCCTGTTCCTAATGCACGCATGAAAAGAGCTTCCAGAAGGCAAGAGCAGCTAAAACAAAGAGGACGACTCAGAAGTAGGGCCAAGAGATGATGGCATAAGACTTAAAAGATCAGCACCGGTGTTTGGGCTCTTGGCCGGAAAGCAACATTGATAGAATTGCTCCTTGTCTTGCTGCATTTATTTCTTGTCGGCATCTTCTGCTTTTGAACTTTTGCCCAGAAAAGCCTTTGGCAGTTTGCCTAATTAGACCAAGGTTGGTGACAAGACTGAAGAATTGTGTTATGAAGAATTTGCTTTGATTTAGTTTGGCAACACTGAGAATGAGTTAATTCTCAACTGTTCTAATAAAGTCTGTCTGTTTTTGAACTGAGTGCATCTACTACTACCTACTTGGGCCTTGGTCACAACACTATCCTTCTTTATGATGTTGGTACAGAGAAACATAACACTATTAGAAATTTGGACTTATGTCCCTATTACAATAAAGTTTCCTTCCCCTTAGCACCATTTATGTGATCTGAAGCCTAAAAGTTCTTATTTCCTAATATACTTTAAGTTTTACCGCAGTGAAAATGATTCTCTGTCAGTGGCTTTTTTTTCCTTTCTAGAAGAAATGCTATTTGGTCTCTAAAGAGAAGCTAGGGTCCCAGTGTTGGTTTGGGGTTCTGCAGAAATCTGTATTATGCTCAGTTTATTTCAGCTGCTTCTGGTCTTAAAGACAAGTCTAGTTGATAGACTCCGGGCCCACCCTGTGATATGAGAAGCCTGACAATAAGGGCTCCTTTGCATTCCTTTTTCTTTCTTTCTGGGGGTGGAAAGAGGGGGGGACATTAAGCAGGGTTGAATTGCCATATGCTGACAGAGAGATGAGAAATCTTGGAGACTTGATAGCCTTAATCCCTGCCGCAGAAATGTATAAAATTTCACGGCTAAGCTGCCAGAAAAGCTAAGACCACACCAGGAAAGCCGTCTGCATACAAGAAGATACCTGCCAGGTCTTGTCTGCCAGAGCCTGGACTAATGATGAATACACAATGTCCCAATCAATCAAACTGGATTTGTCTTTGCCCCAGGTCTAGGTGAGGTCTGGTATGAGGTGACCATAACTGTCAAGCATGCAGTAGCTTTGGCCAAGAAAATGACTGCATATTTATACATTTTCTTAAAATGGAGATGAATAAATGTCTTTATTTATTAACCAAATGCCTCATTGTACACCCTAACAATGGATCAGCCTATGCATGCAGGTATATTTCAATCGAAGTAAAATATTAGTGGTCCTGTTTTTATGTATATTTTTCATGTGCAAGGTAAATTTTTTGTTTAAATATTCATATACTGTATGTACAAGCATATGGATATTCCTTCATCTTTTCTTTCCAAAATGTTTTTGTTTGGAGCTTTGCATATGATTCTAATACAGCCACTTGCAATATGATCACACCAAGAACTGAGAAATACAGCATTTTAACAAAACTAACCACAACTTTCATTATGATCTTTAAAAAAAATCTTGCAGAGGGAATAGATTTCGTTGTATCCCCAGTATTAATTCTCCTTCCCAATCATTATGGTCTGTCATATAAATTGGCTGCATTAACATTTCATAAAGGACATATTTGCGTGGCAAACCACAATAGTTCCACATGCAAAGTAGCAGCAAGCTTTAAAACAGAACCACGTGTTATGTGGTATCTGTGTTTATTTTACAGATTTTAGTGTCTATTGTAATAGCTAAGTGTCATAATCCTGCATCCTGATCCAGTCTTCAGTCTGCATTGTGATGCATGAGGAACTTCTAAAATCATGGGAGGTTCCACAATCATTTATGTAGAAAGGAAACAGTTGAATGTGCTTTTGAAGCTGATTATAAATCTCTTCTGCACCAAAGAATTTTGTCAATCATTCTTTAGCTTATGTTTTTTTTTCTTGTTTCAGCTAATGGCTGATGTGGAGGTCCAAAACAGCAATTCTTCAATCCATTCCATCAGCAAACCAATATGCTTCTTTAATTACTTAAATTGCTGTTATTACAGGTATTATTGAAGTCAAATACATATGAGGTGTTTCACCCTTCTGTCAAAGTATTTTGGGCTTCCCTCAAGCTTCCAGTAAATGCATTTCATTTTGGACTGAATTTGATGCACTTCTTTCTTCATATTTTGTTAAGAATGTTGTGGTAATAGCAACTATTTTGTGTGCTTCCCTTAATGTTTGTGCAGATGTTTCAACTAAGAAGCAGCTTAACATGTGCTTCAAATTTCATATTACATTAAGAGAGTGGAAAGACACCTTGGCAAGATACTTTGGCAAGACCAAATGTAAAATCACACATAATGTTGAAGATTCGTGGTAGATGCTATTCACCATTACCAACTGTAGAAAACAGGACAGAGGACTAAGCTGCCAATTTGATTACTAGTTGGCTAGCTGGTTCTCTATTTTAGGACATTGTTCCACACTGATGGAATTGCATAGTCACTTCTGAATTCCATCCATTAAAGCACTCCTTGATAATTTTATTTAATGATAAATACCAAAATAATTTTTTTGGGGGAGTGGGGAGTTTCTTTTCAGGCAAAACATCTGAGGAAATCCAAGAAACAAAAGCATAATAGGAAGTAACCAAGTTTCTTAAAGGCAAATTCTAAAATGGGAGAAGCCACCAATATTGCAATTAGTATAAGCATACTTTATAGTTCTACAGATAATGTCTGTTTCATTGGTCATCAACTACAATTCAGGTGGAATTGGACTTGCTATGTATTAGCAGATTCATTAAAATAACTGAAATATAAATTAGACCATTGTTTACCTGAAAATAACTTCCATTCATCATCATTATTACCACCAGCATAATGAGAGAAACATTATTATTGTGGATAGGTCATTTCCTGGAATAATTCAAGCTAGCTCTGACTGAACTCCCATGCCTAGTTAAGAGGGAATATAAGGTTTTCTTGAATGCTTCGATGCATTATCTGGCAATATAACCATCATCTTGTTGAGGCACTAACCTCAATGTGGAGTTGTGAAGTAGGAAGGGTCTGACATCATCACTTTTAAGCACATTCTTTGGCTTTGGTAGACATAAAATGTTGCTATTGTTTGCTTTTGTTTTTCTGAGAAGCTTTAGAGAATGAATAAATTGTTAGATGATATAAATTTCACCTTAGTTGTGCCTACTATTTGTGGTGAAGGAGGCAGAAAGAATTTACTTCACCACTATTATTACATTGTCAATAAACTCTTCAGAAAAGCAATTTATGGACTGTCCTAGGGTAATTTAAAGGAGTCCCCCCGTCCCTCCCTCTCTCCTTCTCTCTCTCTCTGAAGCCCTTCCCACCATAACAAAAATATTAAAAAAAATATTCAGTATTAGAGCTTCCTTTTTGTATTTATCAATATTTACCATATTTAAAAAATAAAATCGACACATTTGCTGCCATTAGTGCTTCTCATGATTGTTTGATGGGATTTTAATATTAGGTTATTTTTCAACATAAACTGGCTAATAATTTTGATTTTGGACTACACAGAGGATCTTGGTGGATCCACAGAGGTCTTCTCAGATCATCCTTTGAAAATACTAGTCTAGAGGCAGATTCATCTGACTATGAAGATTGCTGCAGAAATTTGAAAACACTCAGAGGAAAATCAATTATTTTTATTTAGAATAGAATAGAATAGAATAGAATAGAATAGAATAGAATAGAATAGAATAGAATAGAATAGAATTGAATTTTATTGGCCAAGTGTGATTGGACACACAAGGAATTTGTCTTGGTGCATATGCTCTCAGTGTACATAAAAGAAAAGATACGTTCATCAAGGTACAACATTTACAACACAATTGATATTTTAGGTTACATTCCTAATAAAGTTTGTGGGAACAAATTAAGTTCTTGCAGGCTGAGAAAAAGGACACCAGACTAGTGGGGATGATAAATATTTCCAGTCTGAGTGAACTGAAAATACAATCTAAATGATTTTACTCTAAATTACACTGTTCTTCTGTAATGGGTTTTCAGACTCCAATTTTAGACTACCTAAGAGGTCACATCATGCTATGGCTTATATATTAGATATGTTGTATTAGATTATATTGATTGACAGGGATTTTGGGTGTTAATTGTATACTGTACATATACAGTATGCATATATACACTCATAAATAAATAAATGCTTCATTAATTCAAGAATATACTTTAAATATTAGATATATGTATTGGAAAAAATAGAAAAGAGTAAACCTCAAAAAAAAATTACTAATCAATATATTTTTCCATGGTTGACTTCAAAATGCGATCCAATAAAAATCAGAAATTGGATTTTTCTACTCACCATTATAAGAAATTGAAGATATCGTTAAGTAGCTTTCTCTTTTCTGGTGCCCCAAAAGAATAACCATATAAGATTTAAAAGAAAGAGAAGGGAAGAGTGTTGCTTCCTTTGTTGTCTTTGATAATTGGTACATGTGACAAAAAAACAAAAGCAAAATGCTGAAATCCCTAATTAAAGATGATTTTGTGATCTCTGAAAGTATCTTCTTTAACAATATAAAAAAATAACAGAATTGGAAAAGGCCTTGGAGGTCTTCTAGTTCAATCCCCTGCTCAAGCAGGAAACCCCACACCATTTCAGACAAATGGTTGTCCAATCTCTTCTTAAAAACCTCCAGTGTTGAAGCATCCACAACTTCTAGAGGCAAATTGTTCCACTGATGAATTGTTCTCACTGTCAGGAAATTTCTCCTTAATTCTAGATTGAATCTCTCCTTGATTAGTTTCCATCCATTGCTTCTTGTCCTGCCTTTAGGTGCTTTGGAGAATAGGTTGACCCCCTCTTCTTTGTAGCAGCCCCTTAAATATTGTAGCACTGCTATCATGTCACCCCTAGACATGAGAGATATGTTTTGTATAGTTGATGGGGTTTTTTATGTGTTTAACTTGGTATATGCCCAAAATTTCTCATTGAATGGGCATCTGTATAAATTGAATAAAATCAAATAAAATCATTAGTTAGTTCATATGCCCAATGAGGAAACAAAATTGATTTCATCTCACCACTCATTTTCATGTTTAACGATCAACTGCTTATTGTCTGTGTGCGATTTCTGTTAGTATAACAAAAAAAAAAGTACAAAAGTTATGCATGTTTGTAGTGTGGAGAGAGCCATTTGAAAAAAATGTGGCTGGCTTTACATTGTTCTGTGGACATGGCATGATTATTACAACCTTGTAATAGACTGCATGATACTGGATGTGGCTATTGTCCCTAACGAAATGCTAATACTAACATCTCATAATAAAAAAACCCTAACTGTGTGTGATATGGAGGCATATGCTCTATCTTCTATCTCTTTGCCTCTAAGCTACTTCAGTGTTCCCTCACAGGAACAATATAGAAGTCACCATATCAGATGACCCCTGATATGTTACTACTATATGTTACTGATACTCATAAATCTTAATCTAGGAAATTCAATCTCTCTTGGCACAAGAAAGAATGTTAAATCTCGATGCTTCAATCTTGGTCTTCAGTTAAAAAAAAAAGAATAAAAGTAGTGATGATAGAGCTATCATTTCAAATACATTTTAGGTGATTTTGTTGGAATGGGTTAAAATATATATCCTTGTAATCAAAAGGAAAGGAATGAAAGCAATACATTTCTCTGAGTCCCCCTATTGCAGTGGTTCAGCACACTTGCTCCCCCTCCTCATTTGCTCATTCTTCCTGTCTGGAAGAATCTTAGCAGTCTATTTGGGGCTGCAGGTAATATCTTCTAAAGTACATGTATTATGTAAATGATCTGATAAAACAACTGGAACATCTGATAGTTTTCAACATGAAAATGGAACAATCAAAACTATAGGCATCAAAAAGCAAAGCAGTTTCCTGTGATTATGTTTCGAAGCAATGCATTGATTTTGCATTCTTAAGGAGCCCCAGATGTCTGATTTTATAATGCAACTTATAGAAGTTAATAAAGAGGCAAATTAATCAGTTGCCCACATATATCACATTTACATGTGTGCCCAAAATTTAGGATTTTTTTTTTATCATGCCAACTAATGATGATGATAATTATAATTATAATTATAACAACAGAGTTGGAAGGGAGCTTGGAGGCCTTCTAGTCCAACCCCCTGCCCAGGCAGGAAACCCTACACCATCTCAGACAGGTTATCCAACATTTTCTTAAAAATTTCCAGTGTTGGAGCATTCACAACTTCTGCAGGCAAGTCGTTCCACTTATTAATTGTTCTAACTGTCAGGAAATTTCTCCTTAGTTCTAAGTTGCTTCTTTCCTTGATCAGTTTCCACCCATTGCTTCTTGTTCTACCCTCAGGTGCTTTGGAGAACAGCCCGACTCCCACTTCTCTGTGGCAGCCCCTGAGATATTGGAACACTGCTATCATGTCTCCCCTAGTCCTTCTTTTCATTAAACTAGACATACCCAGTTCCTGCAATCGTTCTTCATATGTTTTAGCCTCCCCTAATCATCTTTGTTGCTCTTCTCTGCACTCTTTCTAGAGTCTCAACATCTTTTTTACATCGTGGCGACCAAAACTGGATGCAATATTCCAAGTGTGGCCTTACCAAGGCATTATAAAGTGGTACTAACACTTCACGTGATCTTGATTCTATCCCTCTGTTTATGCAGCCCAGAACTGTGTTGGCTTTTTTAACAGCTGCTGCACACTGCTGGCTCATATCTAAATGGTTATCCACTAGGACTCCAAGATCCCTCTCACAGGTACTACTATTGAGCAAGGTACCACATATACGGTACCTGTGCATTTTGTTTTTTTGCCTAAATGTAGAACCTTACTTTTTTCACTGTTGAATTTCATTTTGTTAGATAGCGCCCAATGTTCAAGTCTGTCAAGATCTTTCTGTAACTTGAGCCTATCTTCTGGAGTGTTGGCTATTCCTGCCAGCTTGGTGTCATCTGCAAATTTGATGAGTTCCCCATCTATCCCTCGTCCAAGTCATTGATGAAGATGTTGAAGAGTACTGGGCCTAAAACAGAGCCTTGGGGTACTCCACTGCATACTTCCCTCCATGTGGATGTAGTTCCATTGAGGACTACACGTTGAGTGCGGTTGGTCAGCCAGTTACGAATCCATCTGGTGGTGGTGCTGTCTAACCCACATTTTTCTACTTTATCTAGTAGTAGGTTATGGTCTACTTTATCAAATGCTTTACTGAAGTCCAGGTAAATTATATCGACAGCATTCCTCTGGTCCACTAATTTTGTCACTTTGTCAAAGAATGCAATAAGATTAGTCTGACAAACCCATGTTGGCTTTTGGTTATTGTTTTGTTTGCTTCTAGGTATTCGGTGATTCGCTGCTTGATTATCTTTTCCAGAATCTTCCCCGGAATTGAGGTCAGGCTGATAGGTCTGTAGTTTCCTGGATCTGTTTTTTTTCCTTTTTTGAAGATGGGAACTACATCAGCTCTTTTCCAGTCTTCTGGCAGCTCCCTGTGCTCCAGGATCTTTGAAAGATATAGTTCAGTGGTTCTGAGATCACGTCTGCCAGTTCCTTCAGAACCTTGGGGTGTAATCCATCCGGTCCTGGTGATTTGAACTCGTCTAGGGTAGACAGGTGTTCACTTACCATTTTCTTCCCTATTTTAACTTGTGTTTCTAATCTGTTTTTTGTAGTGCTGTTTTTGATAGGTTGGATTGTTTTTCCTTTGTGTAAAGACAGATGCAAAAATGAGTTAAGTAGATCTGCTTTCTCCTGTTGCTTGTCATCTTCTTGCCACTTTCTCCCAGCAATGGGCCAATTGTTTCCTTGACTTTTTCTTGTTTTTAACATGTTGGAAGAAGCTTTTTGTTATTTTTACTTTTGTCGCTAGCCTTTGTTCATTGTGAGCCTTAGCTTTCCTCACTTCATCTTTACAGGCTCGGGCTATTTGCTGATATTCTGCCTTAGTTATTTGCCCCTCTTTCCACTTTTTATATTTGTCCTTTTTGTCTTTCAATTTGTCAGATAGTTCTTTATGCATCCATGCTGGTTTCTTTTGAGATCTATTATTTTTCTTCTTCATTGGTATTGTGCTAGACTGCATTTTTATAATCTCACTTTTCAAAATTTCCCAAGCTTCTTGAGTCGTTTTCCCCCTGAGGATTCTCATCCATTGAATCCTTCTCAAGCTCTCTCTAAGTTTATTGAAATTAGCTCTCTTAAAGTCCAAGACTCTAGTTTGACTTTGTTCTACTACTTGTATTTGCTTAATGTTGAATTCCAATATTGCGTGGTCACTTGCCCCCAAGGTTCCTGTAGCTTCAACACCTTCTATCATTTCATCTCTGTTAGTGAGAATTAAGTCCAATATGGCTGATCCCCTTGTTGCCTTTTTGGGAAAACAAAGTTGTCTGCTAGGTTTGTTAGGAACCTGTTGGATCTTCCACTTGGTGCAGAGTTTGTTTCCCAGTTGATGTCAGGGTAGTTAAAATCCCCCATTACTACTGTGATGTGCTTCCTACATACCTTAGTTAGCTGACTAGCAAAAAGTTCATCTACTTCCTCTGTTTGGTTGGGTGGCCTATAGTATAGACCTATGGCAATATCGTTTTTCACCCCTTTTATATTGACCCAAATACATTCAAGATGATTTTCATCATTGTTGTGCTCTATTTCTGTAGAGATGTAGTTATTTCTTATATATAGTGCAACTCCACCTCCTCTTTTATTTGGTCTATTTCTTTTAATAATTTATATCCCTCTAGTTGTATGTTCCATTTGTCAGTTTCATCCCACCAAGTTTCCGTAATGGCAACAATATCATATCTGCCCTCATTTACTTGAATTTCTAATTCACCCTGTTTATTCCTCATACTCTGTGCATTGGTGTATAGACATTTGAGTCTATACACCAATGATGATAATGATATATGATAATGATAATGATAATATAATGATGATGATGAGTTAAAAGAAAGAGATAGATGTGCTTGTCCCCTTCCCCTCCCTTAAATTGTGTATTTATTTATTTTTATTTATTAAACTTATATGCTGCTCATCTTGCTAAAAGCAAAGAGCCAAGATGAAGTTTGCTGTTTCAGACATGGACCTGCTCCTTATCTCTGCTATTTTTGATCTTTCTCTTTACCCTTCAAGCTTAATTGTCAGCCAGTGTCAGCCGTGCTAATTTATCCATTAAATAATACAGTAGTGAAACAAATCTTAGGAAATTAGCTTATAGCAGCCCAAGAAATTATGTACCATTTCTCCATATTCAGGACAATGTTGTTTCTTTAAAAAAAAGCACACAAGTTTACCAAATTATTATCCAGATATTGCAGAATAAGGGGCTGTAGTATAGGTCTCTTGCGTGAGCATGGGGTTGGACTAGATGACCTCCAAGTCCCTTCCAACTCTTTTACTATTATCTGATTCCACCTAGGAAATACAGTGTATGGGAGAAGCAGTATGTATTGCAGAGGCTTTTGCATCGTGTTTTAATAGTTGTTTTAAGTCTAATCTGTTTTGCTGATTTTGCCTGTTTTTACTTAGAACTGTATTAGATTTTGTAAACCACCCAGAGTCTGTTGGAATAGTAGAGATGAGAAAGAGAAAGACAGAGAGAGGGGGGGAGGGGGAAGGAGTTAGGGATAGGGAGTTGGAGGGAGGGAGGGAGGGAGGGAGAGAGAGAGAGAGAGAGAGAGAGAGAGAGAGAGAGAGAGAGAGAGAGAGATCATGACTGCAACTGGAATTAAAAGTGGGACTTCTCCTTCCACTTGTGCCCTTATGCTCAGAAGTTTCAGGGAAAGACAAGGGAGGGGAAAAAGTCTGTTAGATTAGCAAAGTTCTGCTTATAGTATTGCATTCTGTCCTAAATCTAAGTTATGTGAAGAACTTAGTTCATTTTTTTAATAAACTGGGAATCTCACTCTAGGGGAACCATCAAGTCATTGTTAATACTATCTGGGTGAAAAATGACTGTGTGGATTTAGGTTTTAGAGTTTTATTACAGAAATGACTTCTAAGTCACAGATTTGAAAATGGATGTTAAAAAAGGAAAACAAAGGTAAGAGAGAATGAGACAGGCAGAGAAAGTCATATACATGGTTATTGGTCTGCAATAATCTGACCATGAATTTTTGTTACACTTACTCTGCTTGCGAAACTTTGACAAGCAGCTCTGAGTTTCCATGTTTGAATGTTCTTGATACTTCAGAATTAGTCATCTCAAATTTTTCATTATGCTCTCTTTATCTACATTACAGAGACCAGTCTCTATGGCACCCTTTCCTAATTATTTGGCATTCCCCTGAAGGTATTTAGCATAAACAAAGGTTTTTTCTTGCTACATTTTAAATCATATGACATTTGTTCATTGCTCCTCACAATGATGTTAGTGAGTAGTTCATCTCTGATCTTTAAATATAGCTTTGAGGTAAAAATGTTACTATTTGCTCTTAAGCAAGACTCGTTTTTTGGAGGGGAATCTTTCTAATAAAACCACAGCATCAGACAGTAGTATCGATTCTTTTCTCTGTTTCAAGATATTTGCGTCTTTATTTTTATTATTATTTTTTTTAGTAAAAAAGTTTTATTTCCATTTTCCAACAACCTATTCAATATACAGTCTCTTATTCAACATTAGTCATTAACTTTCATTTGTTATTTCTATTTCTTAATTACATATCTTCAATCATTCCTTTACATTGATCCTTCATCTCCTCCCCTCCCCCCTCCCTCCCCCCTCCCACCCCCCCCGAGACTTCCCAGAACAAAGTACAGGGTATAAGATTAACAATCATAAATTAAAATACAACATAAGTCATAATCCATAGTCACTCCTCTCTCTAAGACCTTAACTCCTCTTCCAGAAACAAAATCTGGTACATATATAAGGAAATGTTTCATGATTTTTCCTGAAATATAAAAATCAAATGATTTTATTTTTTTCCCTCTGATTATGAATACAAATTTGCTTCATAAATGGCTAGACATTGGCTTAAAGCAAATTAAGGGATCATCAGCAAAAACATTGGATTGTAAATTCCCACTTGAGATACATAAAAGAGACTTTTTGATTGGTAGGGCAGTCAGAAATACAAATCTGAAAATGGGACAAGCCACATGTACATGAGACATACATATTTTTTATTGTAAAATGTTAGGTGAGTCTAACAGATATATTAGAAGCTTAAGCATATCTAAGAATCGTATAAAATGATTATTGATTGTGCTCAAATTAGGAAGAGTGTAAAAGAAACATGTTGTTCTTCAATAAGTCTTCTATTACAACATCCTGCAAAATTGTTTATATGTTGACAATTTTGTATTGACAACCCTGCACAAGTTTCCTCTAAAAAGTTAATTTCAAACTCTGAAAGTCTAAAAGTCCCTCTGAAAGACTTTATAAGATTTGAGTATCAGGTGAAAAAAAAATCTTTACTATACCAACTTGATTTTCTGCTCATTCAGAACTATGTTCTCTACTGATCATTCAGATAACTTATGATGAAATATACTAGAATCATATTTCAATGTCTTCTATAAGTTTATCTAATAAGATCATGGATTTGAGTTTTATAGCTGTTTTCTATTATATGTTTCCTGCTTGCAGTTGTTTTCTACAATTTTCCTGCTTGCATTATTCTGATTTTTTGCTTCTATTATCTTCTCATATCTCTATTGTGTGTCTCTACCAAAAGGGATTTAGAAGCCTCTTTCACATCCTTTAACCGCCAACTATTGCCTTATAGCCATTATGGGCACATTAAAGGATTGTATGGGCACATTAAAGAATGGCTGAGTTTACCTCAGAGGTATCAATGGGGAGAACCATTAGAATGTGCAGCAGTACTTTCTCTCTCATTTCTAAATAATGTTCAAGTGCCTTTTGATGGGTGACATAAATTTCATCAAACTCCCACCAAAGATATAACCAATAACCTATCAGTCAGGGGGTTCCTTAGAGAACACCTAAGGATAATAAGGTATAATCCATATTCTGTCTGCAGGATTTGTCCAACATTCATGTTCAGCATGGTCACATTTTGGAGGGAAAGAAACATACAGTGGAATTTCAAAGCAAAGAAGTAGGAACAGGGGAGAGATGTGTTTGCTTGCATTGTTTTGTACTACGGTGTCCTTCGTGCTCTCCAAGTTTTATTTTTATTTTTATTTTGCATTTGTTTCATTACCCAACTAAGTAACATCATCACTGCTAGAATTCCTTCTAGCAGTGATCATGTTACCTGCTTAGGTAATCAAATGTCTGCAAGAAAAAATCAAGCACAGAGTCTGTAGAGATTCTCAGTCATACAGGTCATCCTTAAGGTGCTTTTTTTCAGGAGGCAACTGGACTTTCTTGTTTTTTCTTTTGAAGATGTTTTGCTTCTCATCCAAGAAGCTTTTTTAGCTCTGACAGGATAGTGGATCAGATATGGACAGGACAGGATCCTTCCATTCCCCACTATCCTATGAAAGATGTTCAACTTTCTCTCCTGCTGTACGTAAAGGGTCCAAGACTCACTGCAGTACAAGAGTGTGCTCTATAGACTTGGATCTTTGTATGTTCCGCCAGCTTCTTATTAAGACATACCCTCTTTGTAAGTCTGGAAAATGTGGTGGCCGCTTTACCAATATGTTTACTCAGCTTAGTATCTAAAGAGAGAGTTAGTTGAGCTGAGGTACACAAAGTCATGAACGACCTCCAGTCCTTGTGCAGAGATTGTAATACAGGGGCATGTCCTGACCCATGACTTGTTTTTTTTTCAGGCTGATTGTTAGTTCAAAGTCTTGGCAGGCCTTGCTAAAACAGTTCATAAGTTGTTGAAGGCAGAGTGAGCAGTAACAACAGCATTGTCAGTGAAGAGGAAATCCCATAAGCATTTCAGCTGGACTTTAGACTGCTCTCAATCTAGAGAGATTAAAGAGTCTAATCTAGAGAGATTCCATCGGATCTGGTCCGGAGATAAATACCCTCTGTTGCAGTTCCAAAAGCATGACAGCAAAAAGATTCTAAATAAAGTTGGTGCAAGGATGCAGCCCTGCTTCACTCCACTTCAAATGTCAAAGGAATCTGATGTTAAGCCATCAAAAACTACAGTGCCCTTCATTTCCTCATGAAAGGACCTGATGATGTTGAGGAGTTGAGGTGGACATCCAATCTTGGGGAGAATTTTATAAAGGCCGTCCCTACTAACCAAGTAAAATGCCTTTGTAAGATCTATGAAGGCTACAAAAAGTGTCTGTCTTTGTTCCCTGTATTTCTCCTGCAATTGTCTAAGGGAAATTACCATGTCAGCAGTGGACCTATTGGCTTAAAATCCACACTGTGATTCTGGATAGACTCTCTCTGCAAGCACCTCGAGCCTTTTCAGTATGATACAAGCAAGCAGCTTCCCTACAACACGAAGAAGAGAGATGCTGCGATAGTTGTTACAGTCACCCCTGTCGCTTTTGTTCTTATACAGTATGATGATATTTGCATCCTTCATGTCCTATGGTACTCCACCTTCCCCCCAACAAAGACAGAAGATTTCATGCAGTTCAGTGGGGATGTTCTCTTTACAGCACTTCAGAACTTTGGCAGGGATGTTATCTTTCCTGGATGCCTTGCTGGAGGCAAGGGGATCCAGGGCTGCATTTAGTTCTTCTAAAGTTGGTTCATTGTCAAGCTCCTCCAAGACAGGCAGGCAGGCACTCAATGTTATTTAATGCTTCTTCAGTTACCACATTTTCTCTGGAATATAACTCAAAGTAGTGCTGTACCCAGCGTGCCACCTGCTCTGCTCAGTCCTGGATAACCTCACCTGTAGCAGACTTCAGAGGGGCAGATTTCTTCTGTGTTGGACCTAAGGCCTGCTTGATGCCATCATACAACTCCTTGATGTTGCCTGTGTCAGTTGCTATCTGGATCCGAGAGCAAAGCTGCAGCCAATAATTGTTAGCACATCTCCTGGTGGTCTGTTGGACTTTGCTATGAACAGCTCACAGAACCTGTAGATTGAGCTCACTGGAACAGGCTTTATATGTAATTAGAGCTCTTCTTTTTTCCTCAATGGCTGGCATCAGCTCCTCTGAATGGGCTTCAAACCAATCTGCTGTCTTTCTGATCTCTTTACCAAATACTGACAAGGAATGTTGTACGCTTAAGTTTAATGCAATTAAGACTTTCAGAAAAATACCATTTTCCCCTTGTATATTAAAATGCTATTTACACAGTTATTTAGCATTTCCCCAACTCTTTTAAATCGGGCGAAAACTCTGAAGTGGTGTCAGAAGATAGCTTCTGAAATGAATAAGGGCCATCTTTTCTCTATAATATGAAAACACAAATTGCTATACAATGAGAATAATTAATTGCATTCAATACATTCAGAAATCATTCTTCCAAAGGTAACAATTATTATTAGTAACATGTGCATTTTCTAATGGCAGATAGTTTGTTCACTAACACCCCTCTTCCCCACCGTCCCAATCAAACTACAGGGATGGTTGGTAATATATTGAAACATGACAAATTACTGTATAAATTCACATAAAGGAGAAAAGTTATTCAGAAGAAAATGTCACAGGTAAATGGATACTTTTGTCATATCCTGGAATATGGTTTTGATTAAATAATGATGGAAAAAACTTTACTTTTATCAATCTATTTTTCCTTGTCTCTTAATACGTCTGTGTGTCAGCATGGTTGTATTTTAATATTGCTAAGAATATAATTTTTAAAAAGGCTGTTGTGACACATAGCAGAATAATCCTCAGAGATGATGCCCCAAGGATTGACAAAATAGATTTTTCTGGCCCAAGGAGAAAGATCTCATGATGTTTTTCCTCAATATCCATTGTATCTGGGAACACCGATAAAGTACACATGTCTCTATTTCCTCATTTCTCCATTGTTCCCTCTGCCCTTCAGTAAGAACCAGCTGAGGTGACTGCTTCATTGTGCTTTAGATGTGTTTAAGGAAAGTCATGTTAAGCCATCAAAACTACAGTGCCCTTCATTTCCTCATGAAAGGACCTGATGATGTTGAGGAGCTGAGGTGGACATCCAATCTTGGGGAGAATTTTATAAAGGCCGTCCCTACTAACCAAGTAAAATGCCTTTGTAAGATCTATGAAGGCTACAAAAGTGTCTGTCTTTGTTCCCTGTATTTCTCCTGCAACTGTCTAAGGAAAATACCATGTCAGTAGTGGACCTGTTGGCTCAAAATCCACACTGTGATTCTGGATAGACTCTCTCTGCAAGCACCTCGAGCCTTTTCAGTATGATACAAGCTAGCAGCTTCCCTACAACACGAAGAAGAGAGATGCTGCGATAGTTGTTACAGTCACCCCTGTCGCCTTTGTTCTCTTACAGTATGATGATATTTGCATCCTTCATGTCCTTTGGGACTCCACCTTCCCCAACAAAGACAGAAGATTTCATGCAGTTCAGTGGGGATGTTCTCTTTGCAGCACTTCAGAACTTTGGCAGGATGTTATCTTTCCTGGATGCCTTGCTGGAGGCAAGGGATCCAGGGCTGCATTTAGTTCTTCTAAAGTTGGTTCACTGTCAAGCTCCTCCAAGACAGGCAGGCACTCAATGTTATTTAATGCTTCTTCAGTTACCACATTTTCTCTGGAATATAACTCAAAGTAGTGCTGTACCCAGCGTGCCACCTGCTCTGCTCGGTCCTGGATAACCTCACCTATAGCAGACTTCAGAGGGGCAGATTTCTTCTGTGTTGGACCTAAGGCCTGCTTGATGCCATCATACAACTCCTTGATGTTGCCTGTGTCAGTTGCTATCTGGATCCGAGAGCAAAGCTGCAGCCAATAATTGTTAGCACATCTCCTGGTGGTCTGTTGGACTTTGCTATGAACAGCTCACAGAACCTGTAGATTGAGCTCACTGGAACAGGCTTTATATGTAATTAGAGCTCTTCTTTTTTCCTCAATGGCTGGCATCAGCTCCTCTGAATGGGCTTCAAACCAATCTGCTGTCTTTCTGATCTCTTTACCAAATACTGACAAGGAATGTTGTACGCTTAAGTTTAATGCAATTAAGACTTTCAGAAAAATACCATTTTCCCCTTGTATATTAAAATGCTATTTACACAGTTATTTAGCATTTCCCCAACTCTTTTAAATCGGGCGAAAACTCTGAAGTGGTGTCAGAAGATAGCTTCTGAAATGAATAAGGGCCATCTTTTCTCTATAATATGAAAACACAAATTGCTATACAATGAGAATAATTAATTGCATTCAATACATTCAGAAATCATTCTTCCAAAGGTAACAATTATTATTAGTAACATGTGCATTTTCTAATGGCAGATAGTTTGTTCACTAACACCCCTCTTCCCCACCGTCCCAATCAAACTACAGGGATGGTTGGTAATATATTGAAACATGACAAATTACTGTATAAATTCACATAAAGGAGAAAAGTTATTCAGAAGAAAATGTCACAGGTAAATGGATACTTTTGTCATATCCTGGAATATGGTTTTGATTAAATAATGATGGAAAAAACTTTACTTTTATCAATCTATTTTTCCTTGTCTCTTAATACGTCTGTGTGTCAGCATGGTTGTATTTTAATATTGCTAAGAATATAATTTTTAAAAAGGCTGTTGTGACACATAGCAGAATAATCCTCATAGATGATGCCCCAAGGATTGACAAAATAGAATTTTCCGGCCCAAGGAGAAAGATCTCATGATGTTTTTCCTCAATATCCATTGTATCTGGGAACACCGATAAAGTACACATGTCTCTATTTCCTCATTTCTCCATTGTTCCCTCTGCCCTTCAGTAAGAACCAGCTGAGGTGACTGCTTCATTGTGCTTTAGATGTGTTTAAGGAAAGTCATGCTCACCCTTGGTCAAATGATTTCAAATTCATTATATCACCATCAGTTGGAATCTTGGGACAATGGATTCACACCCTTATGAACTGAACATGTAGTATCTCACAGCATGATGAAACTACATTTTTTTTCTATTAGCAAAAAAGTAAAAAGCCTTGTAGGTGCTTTAAGAACTGCCCTCCTGACAGATAAGCTGGCTCCCACGTATGTCGGCATTTGGCAGTCTGCACTGCTGTCCTAGATAAATACATTTACCTTCCTTTTATTGAAGTGGCTGCCCAAACTGTTGTGAAATCAGTCAGGGAGTGAGTGATGGGTGTGGTTTTTGGAGAAAGAAAAGGACATCTTAATTTCTGAGGTAATCTTCCTCAGGGTTAATTTGTCGATGCAACTTGATTGAAGTTGGTGATGACAATGAGCAGCAGGTACTAAAATGTGCCACCCACACATGGGAAATTGGCAGTGGACACATCTTCAAATGAATTAATTTTTTTTAAAAAAATTAAAAAACCAAACTCAGCAGAAACTTCTCTCTAATGCTTTCCCCTCCTGCAGCAAATTCTTCCTTTATTGTTTTCTATCATTGAGACAACTGGTGGAGGATAGACATTGTGGGTTGGGAGCTTAGTTTTAAATATCAGTCTTAATTCTCATAAAACAAAACACGACAAACATCTTACTCCCTCAAGTAATGTGTGTTGCCTTAGTGGAATTCCTTGATTTCTTTAGATGTGTTTAGGGAAAGTCATGCGGCATTCAATCATTCAATCTTCTAGCATCTTGCAGAGGAGCAGAATGAATACTTACATATTATTTCAGCGACATAATTGCACATTTTGTGAAAAGTGAAGCAAAGCTATCTTTCATGCTACCCCCACAACTAAAGTGACTAAGAAAGAATCCCCTCTCCACCGTTTTGAACAAATCCAGCCCAGGCAAGTCAGGCCACCTTGGACAGCAGTGATTTTCAGTCAGAGGACTGCCTGGAAAGCCAGAAAAGCCACAGAGTTAATAAGAACCAGGAGAGAAAGTTGAAGGCTAAACCAAGAATCCAAGGGCAGAATTTTCTAGAATGGCTTGGCTGTGGGAGGTCTGACTGAGTCATGTGCAGCCAGAGGTTCGCCTGGCACCTTTAAAGCAAAGGATCAGATTGAGAACTTGGCATGGGAATTATGGCCTGAGTTTTTAAACTCCTCACACATTTTTAAAGCCAGTCATTATGCCAGCAGAGACTGAGATTAATGTCAATATCTGTCTATTTGTCTGGTTGCCTATCTATCTATATGAGTGTTACTCAATGTTAGCAACTTTAAGGCGGGTAGACTTCAACTCCCAGAATTCCCCAGCCAACAATGGCTGGCTGGGGAATACTAGGAATTGAAGTCCACCTGCCTTAAAGTTGCCAAGGTTGAGAAACACTGATCTATCTTTTCTATGTGTAAGTGAAGTCTCCCATAAATATCATGGGAATTAATTTGTGCACATCCCTATTCTGTGCCAAAGTAGTGTTATGCATGATGCATCTCTATGCTTCCCAAGTCTATATAGTGTGTAAATCAGTCACTGTGGACAGATACAGACAATCCTTTGGGGAATGCTATGAGAAAAAATTGTGGAGGAAAACATGCTTTCAAATGAAGGGAAAGAACCACATATGTCTGCATTAACTTGGGCCTCCAAATAATAGAAGCAACAAAACAGAGCCATACTGGAAACAGGTATGGACAGAAGTTTTCCATATTTGCTCTTTTGAGTGAGCTGTTGACAAATATTCAGAATTAAATACTCTGCATATTACAGAGAGTCAGGAAAGAAAAACATGCCCAGAAAAGTTGCTGTAATTTATTAGTTCACCAAACAAGAAGCCTTTCACATTTAATCAGCTGCAGCTGTATCACATTTGATCTATTCTTAGCCATGCAATTCATTAGGGATTATATTTTCCCTTTCAGATAATGCTAAGCTATGGTGCAGGATACTTGGACCTTCCCCCCCCCCACCAATATTTTTGGGATCATTCCTGTTACAGACAATACTTCAAGCCATCTGTCTACTAGGTCTAAAATGGAATTGGATCTTTATTCTGTAGATAGACTTCTTTCAGACATCTAACAATAGGAGCAGAGCGCCTGGCAACAGAGTCACCAAATACATAGACATTGCTGTATTTTGAGAGCCATAGACTGTGTCATATAGATTGCAAAACTCACGCTTCTCAGGGATACTACCTGCAAAAATCTACATGATGATATATGGCAACCAACTATATCTTTTGTTCTCAGCTTGATAGCCCTACCTAAGGTTTCATCAGTGAGAGGCACGTTCATGATTTTTCATCCCACTAGGTAGACCAGAAAATCAACATCACAGGAAGGCTGAAAGTACTTTTATTGAGATTAGCTGCAATAACAGAATCCCATGAGTCCAAATATGCTACACTCCTTCTTAAACGTCACTGAGTTAAGGAGGCATCTATCTACCTGCTTCTGCATGTTATCTCATTGTTCTAGACTGCATTCACTTTCAGTTCTGGATTGAAAAATGTTTCAAACCCTTTTGCCTAGGAAATGGTTCAAGATCAGATGCCAATAAACCCAACACAGTTCTAGGCTGCATCAACAGGGGATAGTATCAAGGTCATGTGAACTGTTAATACTGCTTTATAATATTTTGGTAAAACCACACTTAGAATACTGCATCCTGTTCCAATCACCACAATATAAAAAGATGTTGAGACTCTAGAAAGGGTACAGAGAAGAGCGACAAAGATGACTCGGGAGCTAGAGGCTAAAACATGATGAATGGTTGCAGGAACTGCATATGTCTAGTCTAATGAAGAGAAGGACTAGAGGTGACATGATCCAATATTTGAGGAGATGTCTCAGAGAAGAGGGGTCAACCTAGTCTCCAAAACATCTTAGGGTATCCTATCAAGGACAGATACAAACTGGAACTAAGTGAAATTTCCTGACAGAATAATTAATGATTTACCTTTAGAAGTTGTGGATGCTCCATCAGTGGAGGTTTTTAAAAATAGATTGGACAGCCATTTGTCCATAATGGTATAGGGAAAGGATGTCAAACTTGTGTTGTCATGGCAGCATCATATGATGTATCATGACCTTTTTTCCCTTTCCAAACCGGGTATGGCTGTGGCCTCTGGCCCACGGGCTCCAAGTTTGACCCCTCTGGTATAAGGTTTCCTGCTTGAGCATGGCATGGAACTAGAAGACCTCCAAGGTCCCTTCCAATTCTGTCATTCTGTATTCTATTCTGTCTGTAAAATCTGTGAGGTGAGAGGTGAACTATTATGAGGCAAGCCAAATTTTGTGGGATTTGTATAATGCAAGGCTGGCCCAGATCAGCTTAATGTTTAAAAAAGAAATTGTATTTAAAAAATTAAATTTACACAATCAGACTTAGCTATACCTTTAATTGTGGTGACTGAACAAGGAGACAATCTTTTTCACACTGCCATATCATGTACTAGATTACTTTATGTAAGAAAAATGACCAAATTTTGGTATAATTTGCTCACTTGTATTCTTTTAATAAATCAATATGATCCACATCAAAACTTGAGTAGCATTTCATAACAAAAATGTGTTGAAAGGGGAGAAATACTTTTATATATATATATAAATTGTATTCCTTGTAAGAGAACTGATATAGCCTCATATTTCTATGCTGAGCCATACCTGATCACAAATTCCTGAGAATTCCTCTGTTTTCATCTCTTTCCTTAGCAGCAACTGGATTAAATATGCAATGACATGCAGAATGAGGTGTGTGTGTGTAAAGTCAGTAAATACTAAAGCCAACCATTTAATCATGCTTGCCATATGGAATGGAGAGTTTATGCTTACATGGGGTAGGAATAAAACAAACAAAGGGTACTGCAGATGTTTTCAATCAATCCATGATAGATAAGACTAAGCACATGGGGATTTTTTTATTTCTTTCCTTCTTTTTTTGAGAAAAGTAACAGGAAACCAATGATATGCCCATCTTTACATTTATTTTCTAAGAAGCATTAAAAAGGTAAAAATATTACTTGAATTTATCTTTCACTTTTCATCAAAATTATAACAGGTTAAAAATGTGGAAGCAAATTGGGACATCTGAATTCTTAACATTTTTCCCCCCTCTCTTGCAGAACTATTAGTCATTAAATAATTAAAGACACACTCCCCCCCCAAAAAAAAGTGGGTGGAAATGTCTGTGTGTCATATAGAGCGAATATTGCCGAAGCCCTGCCCACCTGCTGATCCCCACCCTTCAGCCATTTTCAGCCTCCGCACGCCCTACTTTTGGCCTCTGTGCATCACATTTTCGCCCCTTTCCAGGTGGTAGGGATTGCCACCGCTGCCAATTGGCGATAGGCAGTGACAATGCCTGTCACCTGGAATGGGCTGAAAATGGGTCACATGGAGGCCAAAAACGGGACATGCAAAGGCCAAAAATGAGGCGTGTGGAGGCGGCAATAGGTGGTGGCAATCCCCTCAGCCTGGAAAGCTAATTGGCGGTATTCCAGGAGACCGATCCAACCACCAATCAGCTGCTCAAGCTAAATCAGGCTGCGGTAATGTACTGAAGTTGACCAGACTGTTTGCTGTTTGCTGCAAGGACACTAGCCAGATGAATACTGATGGATGCTGGGAGGCAGAGGCAGATTTTTTTTTCTTGTTTTCCTCCCCAAAAGCTAGGTGAGTCTTATGATCTGGAACAACTTATAGTGCAAAAAATAAGATAGTTTTACCCAAGAATGTGTTAGTGAAATGAAAGAGTCTCTCTTTAAATGATTATTTCGTTAAACAATTGAGTCAATGCAATCAGCAGGACAGGAAACCCTAATCCTTTCTCAGTTACCACTTTCTCAAACCTGAGAGGGAGAACTATTAAAAACAAACCTAAAGTCAGTTAAATTATTACATATCCATTGCCAGTCATAACAATTTCATTTCAGTTTTTATTTTTCTCATCACTTCCTTGGGCAGGTCCCTCTTCACCACCTGAAGCTGCTCAAGGCTTGCAAAAATATAGAAGTTCTTTTCTGAATTACCTGTGACTTAATCAGCTTTTCTTAATCGCCTGTGGATTTTTTTGGGGGGGACTTCTGCATTATGATGCTGTTCTGTACACAGTTTGGCCTTTTTATATTCTCAGTTTTGCACTTGGGTACAGGTCAAGTCTCCCTGCTGACTCACTTGGGACTCTTTTCTGTATAACCAATGATTAAGATGAGTTGTTAGATTTCTTCAGAGGCCCTGAAAAATTCAAGAAATGTTAGAGTCAGTGTCATGGTTTTATGTTAGTAAAAAGAAGTATCTACTGTGAGAACTGGCAGTGTCTATTTTGTGACAGCTAAGGCTAGTCTAGAGAAGAGAGCCTGAATACTAATCAAAATTGTATTTGAACTGCTGCAGATACTAGTACAGGTGTGTTAGAACAACTTTAAAAAAAAAATAGAACCAAGGCTTAAATATTACATCGGTCCCCAGAGAGACTTTTTTATTTTGTAAAAATGCTGTGAGTGGAATGCCCTTCCATTTTCATAGCACTATCCCCTAACCCAAAACATGGTCAACATTACGGTTCTTAGAGGAATTGGGACTAGGTAATAAAAGATAAAGTCACAGAAGTTACTTTCAGTTTTTTCTTCATTACTTCAGCAGGGTGAACAAGGAAGTTTCGGGAAACCATAATGCTGTACTTACGGTAGAATAAATGTATTTAAGGAGAGTTCCTCATTCAGTGCTATATAACTTTGTCGGTTGGGAAGGGGAGGATTACTATTTGTCTTATTGTTCAATTCTTTTTGTATAAAGTAAGCTTTTGAAACCTTTCCAACTTAACATGAACAAGGAATTTTTTGTCCATTTGCAATGAAGTTTTCTACTCCAGAGGAAATTCCATACTTTTATCAGCCGTGCCTCTTTGCTCATCTTCTTTAATACTGTTGTTACTTTTCCAAGCATTTCAACTTATTTTTTCTGAATTGGTCCAAAGGCTCAAATAAAATAATCATGGAAGTTTTCACTGAATGACTTCTGTAACAGAGTTGTTAATGCTTGGAACACACTACCTGACTCTGTGGTCTCTTCTCAAAATCCCCAAAGCTTTAACCAAAAACTGTCTCCTATTGACCTCACCCCATTTCTAAGAGGTCTGTAAGGGGCGTGCATAAGAGCACAAACGTGCCTACCGTTCCTGTCCTATTGTTTCCTTTCATTATATCCAATTAATATAGTTATTGCATACTCATACTTACATATATGCTTATATATTATATAGTTACTTTCATGCTTATGCTTATATATACTGTTGTGACAAAATAAAATAAATTAAAAAATTAAAATTAAAGCCTATTGATCTCTGCCCAGATTTCCTTTATTCTCATATTTTTTCCTGTTGCATTATTTTTCTTCTTTATTTCTATGTAATACATTGTAATCAACTACCACCATAAAATTATGTAAAGAATAGTAAAAGATTTGCAAACCCCAGAGAAATTGGGCCCTCCTTAATTTTTCTCCCTTTGGCTTCAGGGTGGACTAACTGCTTTGGCAGCCAAGAACTGAATGTCAGTAATTATTCTATGTTTCAGATTTTAATTTGAGATGGAAAAATAGTGGTGGGGTACCTTATAAAATATTCTGCTTTCAGCAGTCAAGGAGTGGGTCAGCAGTCAGAAAACGACTCACAATTTCTCCATCTGCAGGAAGAACACTTCCTGGTGTTAAAAATAATCTGCAATGATTTTTAATACTAGGAACACAGTGTGAAAAGTTTTTAGAAAAGACTGGAATTCTTCCTGAGAGTGTGCAATGCAAATGTAAGCCTTCCTTTGTTCAAATTAGAATTAAAGAGAGAGATCTTCAGGTGTCTTTAACAATTGCAAAAGCCCATTAACAGCCCAGAGAAGCAGAGGGAGTTGACCAGATAACTAAATCCATTGATCTCTAATCCTTTGGGCCCTTGTGAATCTAGAAGAGTTGCTTATATGGCTTCCATCCAGGCCTACTGTACATATTGCCAAAACACACTTGGCTCTTCAGCAGCCAACAAAGAACACAATTCTCTGTCAGGAAACAACATAAAAAGAATCAGTATTTTGAGCTGTCCCTAAAGAACTTCTGCACTGATTTGGGAGATAATAAATTCAATGGCAAGCATTTGTAACTGTGTCTTCTAATGGGAGAATGAGTCAGGGGACTTACATGATAGTTAAAAGAGACTAGCAGTCTTCTTCTATTCATCTTCTATTCTTCTATTATAAAGTTTTTGTTTCCCATGTACTCTTGTTCAAAATCTTCTTGAGGAAAGACATTGTTATTTTTTGTGGATTTCTTTCAGTTTTAAGATATAAAAAAGAGAAAACCCTGGACCATAGACTGATACTGGTCCACAATGGGCCTCTGGTGGCTCAACAGGCTAATGCAGCCTGTTATTAACAGCAACTGCCTGCAATATTGCAGGTTCTAGTCCCACCAGGCCCAAGGTTGACTCAGCCTTCCATCCTTTATAAGGTAGGTAAAATGAGGACCCAGATTGTTGGGGGGCAATAAGTTGACTTTGTATATAATATACAAATGGATGAAGACTATTGCCTGACATAGTGTAAGCCGCCCTGAGTCTTCGGTGAAGGGCAGGATATAAATGCAAATTTTAAAAAAAAATCTATTAGGAACTGGAATGTGCAAGGGGGGATGAGTGCATGAGGCTTCATTGTGCATGTGTGGGAGCTAGTTGCACACACAAAACCACTAACTCTGTTACCTCCGCCACTGCTACTGCTGGTCCATAGAGCCAGAAAGGTTTGGGACCACTATCATACAGGATTTTAAAAGCAATAATCAGCACCATGAATTGCATCCAGAAGGAAACGGAGCCAGTGCAGCTCATGTGAAAAAGGTTTCATGTGGGCAAACAGTCAATACTGTGCATGTCTTTGTCTTCTGTACCAGATGTAGCTGCCAAATGGTCTTCAAGGCAGTCCCATGTAAAGTGCATTTCAATAATCCACTGTGACTCTCCCCACTATTTAACCACTGTATTATACTGGCTCTCAATAAAACACTCTCACTCTCATAAAGGATTCTCAAAGTGACCAAATACTCATCTTCCAATGCAAAACACAGCAGTGTGATTGATTGATTGATTGATTGATTTGATTTGATTTGATTTGTGTGCCACCCAGCTCATCTAGAGGCATTCTGTTGTCCACCATAAATATGATGAATAAATAAATGTGATGGAGTTGAGATCATCTTGAGATATTCTCTGAAATTCATATCCACATTAGTCTATTTTATCCAATGAAACTAAAATCATTAACCATTCTGTAGCGATTTCCTCACATAGTATCTGGCTTTCTTTGTCTTCATAGCATCAAATAGCCATTATTGAAGGCAATCTTCATTACTATTGTTTTGGCACATTTGTTGAATGTATTTAAAAATAATTAATAGGGAAATATCTGATGATTATTTTTTAAATTGATACTGGGGTGAAGCTAAATTCGAATGACTGAGAAGAAAGCACTATTTCTATATCTAATACATATCATTCCTGCACATGCTTGCATTATTCTGATTTGTCAATTTCTTTTAGCAAAGGAGTATTTTTAAAATTACCTACCCACTCCAAAGATAATTTTAGAAACCTACATGTATTTTAATTTGTTTTCTTAACTTACACAGTTTGTTTATAATTTATTTATAACTTCTGTTTGCTTTTTCAGCTCAGTTATTACTAATGTATATTTATTTATATTGAAATAACCCCTAATATTTTTTATATATATATAGGACAAGGAAAGGTCCTTTTTATATATAGGAAAAGGACAACAAAGAATGTTCTTTCTGCACCAACTCAGAAAGCTCAAACTGCCCAAGGAGCTGCTGATTCAGTTCTACAGAGGAATTATTGAGTCTGTCATTTGCACCTCTATAACTGTCTGGTTCGGTTCTGCAACCCAACAAGAAAGACACAGACTTCAGAAGATAATTAGAACTGCAGAAAAAATAATTGCTACCAACCTGCCTTCCATTGAGGACCTGTATACTGCACGAATCAAGAAGAGGGCCGTGAAAATATTTACAGATCCCTCACATCCAGGACATAAACTGTTTCAACTCCTACCCTCAAAACGATGCTATAGAGCACTGCACACCAGAACAACTAGACACAAGAACAGTTTCTTCCCGAATGCCATCACTCTGCTAAACAAATAATTCCCTCAACACTGTCAAACTATTTACTAAATCTGCACTACTATTAATCTTCTCATAGTGCCCATCACCAATCTCTTTCCACTTATGACTGTATGACTGTAACTTTGTTGCTGGCAATCCTTATGATTTATATTGATATATTGACCATCATTTGTGTTGTAAATGTTGTACCTTGATGAACGTATCTTTCTCCGTTATGGTGGAGACAGCAGTCAGAGTGGGTGGAGCTTCTCTGTTCAGATTGGATAACTGAGTCTGTTGAAGCTGAAAGTCCCGCCCCTTGCTGCTGGGAACCCAAGATTTTGACTCAGTTGTTCAGCCTGGACGGTTGCGTTGTGGATTTCTCCCTGCCTGACTTGCAGGATACATACTTGTGAGTAACATTTTTCTTATTTTTTCTCCGCTGGCTGCAGAAGTGATTATTACTTCTGCTTCAATCCTGTTGAGCTGCAGGCGTTCCAGGATATTTTTGGTGGGGTTTTTAGCGCCCCCGAAGCCAGCAGGGATTGGATGAGTGGAGTTATTCACTCCCAGTATCGTTGGGGCAGCTTCTAGCACTGCCGAGGGCTTGCTGGGCGGTATAGAAATTGTTTGGATTAGTTTGCCGCCTGGCTTTAATTATGATCGCTGAGGAGTTTGGTTTCCACTCCCACAGGGTAGCCTGCAATTTACCCAGCCCTCCGTCTCCTATTTTGCACGATCTGATTTTTCCCGCCCAAAACAGTTTAAATGGATCGCTTATTGCAGCTGCGGAAGGAGACGCTTAGAGCTTAGTGCTCACTCCGCCCCTCCCCTATCCAAACTCCGGCGGCCATTTTGAGCACATTTGGAGTGAGTCTTCAGAAGATTAGTCCTGAAGTTTACATTAGGCGGAGTTAGGGGCTAATTTGGGCGTGGAGCTTTGTGCTCTCATTATTTCAGCTGCAGTTCTCCTCCAGTTCGGACTTTAATAGTCAGTTTCTCCCTCTCTCTATTGGCAGCCGCCATTTTGAATTTTTTAAAAAAAAGAGGAGAAGTGATTCTTTGGCCTTATTGAGGTCTAGAAACTTAATATTTCATCATGCCTAAGGCCTTGGCAAAATCCAACAAACGCCAGGGGTCTCCATTGCCAGAGGAGCAAGGTCCATCAGGAGGGGTCTCTCCCAAGGCCCCTATTGCAAAGTGCAGTCGTGTTTCCAAGCAGAAAACCAAGGCCCCACTTACTTCAGGCCACAGTAAGTCGTCTAAAGCATCTCTGAGGGATGAGCAGAGAAGAGATGAAGCAATACAGAGAATATGTAGTAGGGCAGTCTCTAATTTACCCTCTTCTTCAATGGCCAATCCAGAACCCAGTACTTCTGCTGGGTCTTGTATTCGAGAGGGTATTATTTCTACCTCTCCTGGTCAAGCTTCCTTACAATGTTGCCCAGTGGATATTCCTACAGACGCATTATGGGGGGGGATCCCTTCCTCCAGTTTCTCATACAGTTGATGCACCAGTTATTGAGTCTCCTGAGGAGTTTTCTCAGATAGTTCCTTCTACTGCAACCCACGTTGTTGGTCAGGGGGCAGAGCCTCTTTTGCCTGTTTCGCCACATATTCAGGCAATCATTGAACAGACGATTCAAAGGACCCTTTTATCGGGCATGCAGATATCTGAGAGGGCTTCCTTGTCCCATTCAAGGCTATCAGTGAGGGAGGAGGATCCTGAAGAGGAGGAAATGCAGTCACAGCTGGGTACAGTCTCGCCTACCCACTCAGTAACTAGCCATCCCTCTCTTTTGGAGGGATTAGAAAGGGGAGATCCTGACCTGTCTGAAGATGAAGGGTTATTACCTGACCAGCCGGCATTTACTGGTCTTTTTCCTCCTAGTCTTTTTAAGTCCTTGCTTTTCAAGGCAAAGAATGTGGCTCAATTGAGTTCTTCCTCGGATCAACCTGTGGCATCATCCTCCAAGGGTGCATCTGACATTCTTTTTTCTGAACCTGACCGAGTTCGGATTCTATTCCAGCACCCCACTTTTCATGGACGTAATCAAACGCCAGTGGACAGCCCCTGGTTCTTCTACGGTTCCTTCCTCAGCAGACAAACGTTTTCTTCAATGTGGACCCCAAATTAGCTTCAGCTCTACAGACACCCACTGTAGATGGTCCAGTTGCAGCTCTGGCATCTTCCTCATCCATTCCGGGCCAGCCTGAAGAGAACCTTCGTCCAGAGGATAGACGGGCGGAGCAAGTCCTGCAGAGAGCTCATCTAGGTGCAGCTTGGGCAATCCGGTCGGCTTCTTCAGCATCTTTCTTTAATAGGTCCACCTTGTTGTGGCTCAGACAATTACAGGATAAACTTCCAGCAGAGGATACTCGTATCCACCAGGACCTGAATAAGATAATTGCAGCTGTTCAATTTTGGCGGATGCCACTTTACATGCCATACGCTTTGTTTCCAAATCCATGGCTTCAGCTTTGACGGCTCGACGCTTACTCTGGCTTAGACATTGGCAGGCGGATGCCCGCCACAAATGGAGGCTGGCATCGGCTCCCTTCGCAGGGGAGCTACTTTTGGTGCTGCGTTGGACCTCTATTGGTCGAGACTAAAGACAAAAGAAAGATATTACCTTCAGTCTATCGCAGAGGAAGCCAGATTTACTCCTTTCTCGTCAATCTTCCTTTCGAGGTTCTGAATGGGGGGCTGGTTCTTCCAAGTTCCAGGAGTCCTGGGCTCCTAGACAAAGAGGAGGTCATGATAGAGTTTCACGGGGTAGGCTCTTTCCTTCCAAGCGGCCCTTTCGTGGAGGAGGAAGTCGTCCATTCCGGCGTCATCGATAGGTGCATTGCTAGTCCTCCCATAGGGGGCAGGTTAGCCCATTTTGCAGATCAATGGGAGTTCACTACTTCTGATAATTGGGTTAAGAATACAATTCGATACGGTTTGTCTCTGGAATTTGTTTCCTTTCCAAAAGATTTTTTCATTCGCTGTCCGGTATCTAGGAACAGGGATAAACGGGTCCATATGGCGGCAGCAGTTAAGCATTTAATGGAGATTAGGGCTATTCAACCAGTTCCCGTAAGGCAAAGGGGACATGGGTTTTATTCTCTTTGTTCCTAGTTCCCAAATCTTCGGGGGGCTGGAGGCCCATTTTAGACCTCAAGAGACTAAATCGTTTTATTGTTTATCATAAGTTTAAAATGCACTCTCTTCGTTCGATTCTAGATGGCGTTCGGAAGGGCGACTTCCTCACTTCCATAGACCTCACTGAAGCTTATCTTCATATCCCTATTTTCCCGGATCATAGGAAGTTTCTCCGGTTTTGTTATAAGGGGGTTCACTATCAATATAGGGCACTGCCCTTTGGGTTGTCTTCTGCCCCGAGGGTTTTCACCAAGATCTTGGCTGCTATGGCAGCTCATCTTAGGTCCATACCTATTCGACTTTATTGTTATTTGGATGATATTTTAATTTTATCATCGTCAGAGTCAATGGCCAGAAGGGATTTACAGATTGTAGTTCAGACTCTTTCTTTACATGGCTTCTCTATTAATATAGAGAAAAGTCATTTGACCCCCTCAACCTGTTTACTTCACTTAGGAGCAAATATTGATTCCATATTAGGTAGAGTCTCTTTATCTCAGGAGAGACAGAGTAGTTTAAGATCTTTAGCTGGTTCTTTAATAAAGGAAAGCAGAGTTTCCTTGCTGTCATTATCCCAACTCCTGGGAAAGATGATTTCAACCATTTCCATCGTTCCATGGGCGAGATTTCATACTAGAGACCTCCAGTGGTTCCTGTTGCCATTCCAAAGAGCGGGCACAGGCAATTCCACTTCCAAAGTCCTACTGCCCAAGGAGGTTCGCAAGTCCTTCTTCTGGTGGTTGTCATCGGCGATTTCCGAGGGATCTCCTTTGCACGAGCCTCATCGTTTGGTGGTAACTACGGATGCCAGTCTTTTCGGTTGGGGTGCACACCTCAAATCGCTGCTGGCTCAAGGGAGCTGGTCCATCACTGAACGCCGTTTTCCTATCAACCGGCTAGAGCTACGGGCTATTTATCTAGCTCTTTGTTTTTTCCAGAACCATCTATCAGGCAAGCATGTACTGGTGCTCACGGACAATATCACAGCCAAGGCTCATGTCAACCGACAAGGGGGCACCAGATCCAAGTCCTTGATGAAGGAAGCAAGGACCCTATTCCTGTGGGCAGAACGGAATCTTCTGTCCTTGACTGCAGAACACATCTCAGGGGTGTCCAATATTCAGGCAGACTGGCTCAGTCGTCAAGTCATCGACCAGGCGGAGTGGCGTCTGCATCCAGATCTGTTCAACGACCTCTCACGTTGATTTGGCACTCCAGTGGTGGAGATGTGTGCAACATGGCAGAACACGCAGCTTCCTCGCTTTGCCAGGTTTCCAGATCATCTAGCAGAGGGAGTCGATGCTCTTCGCAGTCCATGGCCAGAGGGGTTACTCTACGCGTTCCCGCCTCTCTCAATCATCCCGAGAGTGGTCCGTCGGATTCTGGAGGAACAGGCAGAGGTCATCTTAATCGCCCCTCACTGGCCTCGGAGGTCTTGGTTCGCAGATCTCAAGTCGCTGTCAGTGGCTCCCCCCTGGAGGATTCCTCCCAGCAGAGTGTCGTTATCTCAAGGGGCTCTGGTTCATCCAGATCCTCTATGGCTCCAGTTGACCGCCTGGCGCTTGAGCGGGGCGCCATGAGAAGAGACAATATGTCTGCCAGGCTTATCCGGACTATGTTAGCGTCCCGGAGGCCTTCCACTGAGCGCATTTACTCAGCCTCTTGGCGCGCTTTTTGTTCCTGGTGTCAAAGAGCGGGGGTTTCTCCACTCCGGGTTTCCATTTTGCATATATTGGAATTTTTGCAGGAAGGGTTAGACAAGGGGTTAGCTCCCAACACACTTCGTAGACAGGTAGCAGCTATTTCCACGGTTTTATCCTGTGATCCACTGACTTCCTTGTCTCAACATCCTTCTATCAGGAGGTTTTTCAAAGGGGCCAAAAATTTATGTCCTCCCGTGGTCCACAGATATCCCACTTGGGATCTTTCGCTGGTCCTAAATTCCCTAACAGGGCCTCCTTATGAGCCATTGAGGTCTACCTCTCTGAGGCTATTAACTTGTAAGGTTGCCTTTTTGGTGGCTATCACCTCTGCCAGAAGGATTTCAGAATTAGCTGCCCTCTCTGTCCACAGTGATCTTTGTGTTTTCCATCCGGATCGAGTAGTGCTCCGTTTGGATCCTTCATTCATTCCTAAAGTAAATTCAGTTTTCCATCGCATGCAGGAACTTAATTTGCCTAATTTTTGCCCTCACCCAGTTCACGGGTTAGAGCGCCGTTGGCATACTTTAGATGTTTGAAGAGCTTTGATAATTTACATTAAGAGAACAGCAGAGTTAAGGAGAACAGAGTCCTTGTTTGTGTCTTTCCTTCCTGTTTCTTTAGGGCATAAGGTGACATCGTCCACTATAGGCAGATGGATTAGGCATACGATAGCTAAGGCTTACGAGATGAGATCCCTGCCTAGGCCCCCGCGTTTAACAGCGCATTCCACTCGCAGTGCAGCTACCTCAGCGACCTGGTCTACTCAGGCATCCTTGCCAGAGATATGCAGGGCAGCCACCTGGTCGTCGCCCTCTCCGTTTATTAGACACTACAGAGTGGACAAATATGCTTTGGCTGAAGCTGCCTTTGGCCATAGGGTGCTGCAGCAGGTACTTGTATCTGAGGTTGAATCTGTCCAGACCGATCCCTCCCGTAGTTAGGGACACTAGGCTTTGGTATGTCCCACTCTGACTGCTGTCTCCACCATAACGGAGAAGGGGCGTTGGTACTTACCTGAGACGCACCTTCTAGTTCAGTGGAGACAGCAGTCAGCCCCTCCCTATTTCGGTCTGGATCCTCTTTTGTTTGTTTGTTTTGGATAATAAAATTTGTTTCTCTATTTTCCACGACGCATTGAGTCTGGTTTTTCTCGCCTTCATCAAAATCTGGGGTTCCCAGCAGCAAGGGGCGGGACTTTCAGCTTCAACAGACTCAGTTATCCAATCTGAACAGAGGAGCTCCACCCACTCTGACTGCTGTCTCCACTGAACTAGAAGGTGCGTCTCAGGTAAGTACCAACGCCCCTTTCTTTTATGTACACTGAGAGCATATGCACCAAGACAAATTCCTTGTGTGTCCAATCACACTTGGCCAATAAAAATTCTATTCTATTCTATTCTATATTTTTTTAAAAAATGTGGATAGCCTTAATATGCAATGTTAGATTCAACCTGCCGCAAAGTATACTGATTTTATGTGCATGTTTTGTATTTGTTTTCAAACTTTCCTAGCACAATATGACGAATGTCAGCAGATTGTTTGCTGTTGCCATCCTTACCACAAGATAGTCACTTTGGTCAATGTGAGTATGTCATCATTTCTTTCGCAAGGATGGGTATTGGCAATCTGCAGATCGCACTCCAGAGGTGGTATTCAGAAGGTTCTGACCAGTTCTGGAGAACCAGTAGTGGAAATTTTGAATAGTTCGAAGAACTGGTAAATACCACCTCTGACTGTCCCCACCCCCATCTATTATCTGTCTCATGAGTCCCAGCTGTTCGGGAGGAAATGGAGATTTTGCAGTAACCTCCCCCTGCCATACCCACCAAGCCACACCTACAAAACTGGTAGTAAAAAAATTTGAATCCCACCACTGCCTCACTCCCAGTCCCTCACCCCCAGTCATGCTACTGTGATTTGGGGGCAGATAAACATAATAAGGATTGGTTTATCTTCTATTAGTTTTATTGATTTGTTTTACTTTTTAAAATAAATCCAACCTTCCCCAATCCCACAAAAAAGTAGGACAGCAAATTTAAAAAGGTCACTGTGTGCCCATACTATCAATATATCATTTGCAGTTCTAAAGGACTGAATATTTAAATATGAAAACATGACCCTTTCCCCCACCCCACCCCCCCACCTGCCATGAAAGCATTCCTATCCCTGCTTTATTCAATGCCACCTCCCTTCAGGCTAGTGTGAGACAAAGACTGGCACATTATCTCCCTGATTTCCCAACTGGGATATAATTTTGCCAACTGTCTCTTTCCTGCTTTGAATTTACGGTCTTCTTGTCCCAATTTTCAATAAGTTAAAAAAAAAAAAGTTCTATCACAAATAGAGAATACGTACCTCAAATTGTCTAACAATAATAGGTAGAAATGAGATGTCTGAAATATGGTAACTAAATGACAAGATGATTTGAAAACCCAGATGAAAGAGAACTGATTTAGAAGAGTCAGTATCAATTAGAAAACCAACAACATGAACTGACTAAAGCAGCAAGGCCGAAAATAGTGCCAAATCTTCACTTTATAAATGAAAACTGGTCCAGATGAGCCTAAGGTAGTTACATACAACAGTGTCTGAGAAAGCCCAGTGTGGTATAAATCCTATTCCAGCTTCATAGGAAGGAGAACTTGAATGAAAACACTCCTACAGTCTAAGTGAATCTATACAGAAGCAGACAAATGTTCACGTAATGTGGTCTTAACCAAGTGTTTTGAATTTAATTTTTCCTTCCTTCCTTCCTTCCTTCCTTCCTTCCTTCCTTCCTTCCTTCCTTCCTTCCTTCCTCCCTCCCTCCCTCCCTCCCTCCCTCCCTCCTTCCTTCCTTCCTTCCTTCCTTCCTTCCTTCCTTCCTTCCTTCCTTCCTTCCTTCCTTCCTTCTCTTGACTCCCAGTGCTTTTAAGACTTTGTAGCAACTGACAGCCAATTGGCACCAATGCAACTAGAGCAGTTTTGATGTCTTAACACTTCTCAGAACATCAACTGCCATATTTTTAAGGAACTATAGATTCCATCAGGTCTTCAAGTGTATCCCTTTGTACAGAGGGTTTATAATGTTACAATATTCTCAGTGAGATGAGACAAAGGCAAGCTCACCTTGACCCAGCGAGTTTCTATATAGTGTCTGCTACAGCAAAAGCTGGTGGCATCTTCTCTTGACATAGTATCAAGGTATCAAGTACACAGATCGGTCAAATTGCAAAGCTGGGCATTCTGAGTGACAAACATACTGCTCCTTCAAAGAAAGCAATCTTGTAAATGTTGGCAAAAGCATAGCTGAGCAATTGTGAAGAGTGGGGGGCTGAGCAGAATATGTTTGTCTCAGCCTGATTCACTGTAGACTGTTGTCTACTTCAGTCCAGCATTATCTTCATTTACTTTAGGGACATAAAGCAAGGATAAGTTTAGTTGATCTGCAGCATTTTGATTTGGCAACTTAATCCCAGCTAACTGAGAAGAAAAAAGAGGAGCAAGATTGATTGTAATTATAGTCTGGCAACTAATGTTTACAGTTAAAGATAGAAGAGCATGTTGGAACATATGAAACAATTGTTCATCCTTTATTTACAAGTTGGTGGGTAGGGATGCCTCAGTGTCACGGTCCAAAGAAACATTATTGCCTTTCCTTGCCTATGCTGAGGTTCAAAAGAAGTATGAGTTGCTCCCTATGTTTGTTGAATCTGCCTGGCCCCTTTGCAAATGTTAGCTATTTGATTATAGGGAATGCACTCATGAGTTATGGGAAATATATATTTGAAGTCACATTTGAATTGCACAATGGTATTCAGATGAGGGAGCTTTAACTAAGATTTTTTTCCCTAGCCCCGGATTTAGCTTGTTCAGCAGACATTGATTTTTCATAGTAGAAGAACTCATTAGATTTTTGGCAAAGGCCCAGAGACAAAGCAGCCGATTAGACTGTAGACACACCTGAGTGTGCAACTGAAGACAGCCCCGTGGATACTTTTGTATGTTTTCACAGGTGGATTTTAACTAAATTAGTAATGGGAGCTCACCTCAGATTCTTTTTCCCTTCTGGCTCAGCCAGAGTGTGCCCACATGCAAGATTTGGAATTCTAAAAGGCTAGTGAAAAAGAACCAGAATAATTGTTTAGTTAAGCTTAAAGGAAAATAAAACAGCAGCTTTTAAACCGTTGCAGTAAAATCACTATAAAATTATTGGATTAAATCATCAATTCTTAATCCTGATCAAAAGAGAAGGCAGAATCCATATAAATGCAGGTGTATACCTTTGGCCTGCATTTACTTTTGACTTTTATATTGCCACCTTCTTTGTGTTATCCCATATCCTTGCTTCTTTCTCTCTTTGCTCTGTATCTAACTGTACTGTTCAAATTCTGGACAATTTAAGCATTATCTTTCTGTTTTTTTCCCTGTATATCCAGTTTGGGACTATTCTGGGAGGGAGAGGGATGACTTTTTTAAAAAAAAAAAAAAAAAAGAAGGGACACAAACTTCGCTAATACAATAAAAATGATGCCTACTTACCCAGCTGTGAGGTCTTCCTAAACAAGGAAGCTAAGGATGAGAAATTATAGTACAGTATAGCTGCACATAGTTATATCTTGAAATTAACAATATAGAGTACCTTGCGATTCCTGCTTGCAGCAAGGAACTATTGTCTCTTTTTCACTCTTTTCTTTTACTTTTCTAATATACACTCATAATACTGTACCCGCAACTTCACATGGTGGATTAAGTCAAGACTATATAGTGTGCTACAGTATGTGTTACTTTATACTTTATACTTTACTTTACTTTATACTCTTAATCATATGAGTTCTTTCTCAAATGGTCCCAATTTATCAACATGTGAATATATTTTATTTTTAGTTATTTATCACATTTCTATACAGCTTATCTCACCCATGTGACCCTGTATGAATTTTACTGTACAACCACTGTTCAATGCTCAAAAACCTATTTTGTTTATTTTGGTACTGATGTTCAATAAATTTATTGAACTCATAATCCAAAGGAAAATCACTATGAATTTTGAACCATTTCTATACTAATTGTAGAAAATGATACACAATTATTTGTAATCCACACTGCAATATTTTATTAGGTAGTTAAATGTCTGTCAATATAGGTGTTGACTAACTATCGCATGCTGTGTGCCAGCTAAGATCCTTACTGATCAATTATCACCAACATATGTTTGAAATTATGCTGGTTTTTCTCCAAAGTGATATTGACATTGAACTGCATTGCAGTTATGTTGCCAGTTCAAGTGAGTGGGAGATATACAGATTTCTTGATAATAAATTAGAGAATTGGCCAGGCTAAAGCACTGAAGGAACTTTTGTGGAAAGAAACTAAAAATATAAAAATGTGTCTTTTAGTTTTGTCAGTAATAAAAATAAGAAAACGAAAAGGACAGCAGAACAATTGACAAAAGGAGGGATTTGCAACTGAAAATAAATAAGGAGATGGAAATAAACTTCCTGCTAGCCCTTACTTTCTATGAAATAATGCCTTCATTTCCAAGACCTTAGAAACTTTTTCTTGTGTCACAGTGAAGTAAGATGAAACTTCACCAATATGTGGTTCAAAGGAAGACATCATGCAATGAAGGACATTATCGGAATGTAGCAAGTTCGAGACTCAATCTTAGGAAAAAAGCCGTTATAGGTAGCAGAACTGGAATATGAACCAAGGATAAGAAAACCTTCTTGGGCTAGGTAACAATTACTTTTTTTCCTGAGAACTACTACAGCCCAGTGGCCTTTATTTTACTATAATATATCCATTGTTGTTTGAAGAACGGCACTATTGTTCAATGGTCAAGCACCTGTTTCTCAGACAGAAGGTCTCAGATACTGTCTCCAGCTAATATCCCAAGCAGTACTAAATCTTTCATAAAGGAGGCAGCACTAAATCAGAGACAATGAATGTGTCACCCAGCTTAAGACAAAGTATTGCAATGACAAGCATAGTAATCCAGTGTCTTTCAAATATTAAAGTAACCTTTTTTTTGCTGAGGCAGCACCCTTTGAAATGATACCCCTCTCCCGAGAATATCAAGATATCCCTCAGATGGGTCCTACCCTGATGATATTTAGGAAGACATTAAAAATCTGACTTTTCTCCCAGGCTTTGAAGCAGGATAAAAGTTGAAACCCTGTTGGATTGGGAGTTGATATGGGATGTGTTATCTGTTTTTGTGCTGCTCATGGACTCTTTTTTGTCTGTTTTAAAGAGTCCTTTTCATTGTAGATTACGTATAATGGTTGCGGGTTGGGTGACCAATACATTGAATTATTCACAATACCTATGAATTAATTAATTAATTATCTTTTCAGTATCCAACTTCCTAGCAACCTATGCTATTTTTATTTAGAGGTTTTAGATAAAGCACATATTTCAGAGTTGTTGGGGTGGTTACTAGGGTTGGGAAGACCCAGGTGCAAATCTAATCTGAGCTATGCAAGTCTATTGGTGATTTTGAGACAAGTCAGTGTTTCTCATCCCATGTATCTCATAGGTTGTGGAGAGGATAAAATTGAAGAAGGGAATAAATACTATGTATGCTATTTTATCAAGTCAATCTATATTATAGTCATAGACAAGTGAAGTACACAATCTTAAACACTTAGAAGAACAGTAGATGTAAATCTCACTGATCATCTAAGTCCAGATGAGGCCTTAATATATTTTAATCAGAGAGATATGTAGCAATGTGGAATGTTCTTGTTTATGTCCTTTTCCAGGTTACACATTGCCATTTAGCTAACTACCATCTTTCCTACAGAAACTCAGAATTTTGTACCCATTCCGCATGCTTAATCCTCATTCCACTTAACCCTCAGTGTAATTCAGGGGATTATGACCTCTAAAAATACGATACTTTCTTGAGGGATCCGGATTGCTATTACTTCCTTTTTGTATGCAGATTATGTATATTTTGGCAATACAAGAATTTACACTTGGAAAATGAATCCAGTTTACTCTTAGGATGTATGTTGTATGCTTAACTTCTTTTCAAAGCCTGGCTCCCCTCGTCTTTGCCAATCATTCTGAACTACAGCTTCAGATATCTTTCCCTGCTTCTTTTCTCTGCTTGCACCTCTATAAACAGGCTGGAGAAATGCCTGATTATATATTTAGTTTCTCTTTATCCCAAAGCAAACACATCTGATTCTATTCCTGTGGCAATATCTGGAGCAATTATTTTGCTTTGTTTTGTTTTAGCAAAAGAGATGAAATTGCTCCCCGTTTGGACCAGTTTCTGCCTTCCCATACTTCATATTGGGAATGGTTAATTTATGCTCCTGGCATTGAGTAAAGCAGCATGGAATATTTTTATGAGATTGTTTTAACCAACTATTTGTGCTTGGTGCAAATAATGTAACCACTACAAGCTGTACAGTTGTTTGACCATTTAAGTAACTCTTTTTTTAAAAAAAAAATGCTCTTTTAGAATACTAGAACTTAAGTTTACTCAATGGAATGGATTTGCCTAAAGCGCAGGGGACAAAAGAAATATTTCTTTGGTTTTGAACCGCAAGAATCAGAAACTCAAGAAGCTGTAATTGTTTAGAAAAAAAAGAGCAAAGAAAGAAACAACATTAGCTTTTAATAATATTCAGTATTATAAAATTATAGGAGCTGAAAGGACCTTGAATATTAGCTAACCTGATTTAATGCTCAGTAAAGGATTTTAATTTGTCTTTGAAGCAACCGCAATATCAATGTGGTTGTGTTTTCTTAAATTCCTAGCATTGCCTTACATTTTAAACTGGGTGGAGGTTGGGTGATTGCTTCTTGAGGAAACATCTGCAATTGAAAGCTACTATCAGACTCTTGAAAGAAGCAATAATGAACTTCTAGTTCTCCCTCCCTCCCCTACTAAGTTCCTATGGGAAAGATGGTAGTAGCTGAATGGAACGGTATACAGTAACTTGGAAATGGATATAGCATTGGAAAAGGACTTTGGAACAAGATAGAAGCCATTAACATTTGTTAGGTCCCATGACTGAAGATAATTTGTCCCATTATATCAGCCCATCCCAGAAACCCAATCATGTAGGGATGATGTCAGTAGTGAGTTCCACTTACCTTCGCTACAGGTTTGGAACTGTGAGCGTGCATGCATGCTCGCTTCGCTTGTGCACAGCACTTCTGCACATGCACAGAACCTTCTGCGCATGTGAAAAGCGTCCATGATGATGTCCGGGTAGATGGGCGGAGCCTCCTGCTGCCATCACTATCGGTTCACCCCGAACTGGGGCAAACCACTAGAAACTTACCACTGAATGATGTTGCAAACGTAATCAATTAAAGAATTCTGACTGGTGGTTTCTAGGAAAAGAGCCTTTTCTGCTACTCCTCCCACCCTGTGGAATATTCTCCCCCTAGAGGTGAGATAGGACCCCATTCTCCTGGCCTTCCCCAAAGCACTTAAAATGCTGCGCTTTGGCATTGCATGGGAGCTTGGAGGAACACACAGCACTGAGATGACCCTCCTTCACCTTTTTAACTAATTTCTAATAGATTTTAATAAAACCAGCCTCCTTTTAAATTCTAAATTTCCTAATTTACACACACACACACACACACACACACACACACACACGGTGTTTTTATATTTTAACATTTTATTGTACACCTGAGGAGATAGGCAGTTCAAAAATGTGATAGATGATTTAGATAGATGATAGATAGATAGATAGATAGATAGATAGATAGATAGATAGATAGATAGATAGATAGATAGATAGATAGACAGAGAAAATAATTATTGCCTTTGTCTAGCTGTAAATTTTCAGATGTATTAGTGTAGACACTCATAGTAACTATATGATGCTCTAGATATAGCTCCAATCAGATTATCTTGCAAATTAGTGTTTTCCAAATGTGTTGGAGTATGTTATTAGTCCAAGCCATGTTGCTCTAGGAGTTATATTACAACTTACAAAGGACACCTAGTTCTATAAAACTGTCAGTTCCAGCATGGAAGTTCTGTTGTTCTTAAAGCTGGTTCCTTTTGGCTTAATGAAACTAGTAACCAATTTTCCAGTGGTTGATAATTAAACCAGTTGTTATACTATGGATGCCAATGACAAGAAATATATACAATATGAAAGTTTTAAAACTGCTTTGATGGCGATACTTTGCAATTATTGAAGTTTATGCCAGTTAGTATAGCTTTGCCAGCTTCATACTGGAATAAATGTCATATAACAGCCAAATAAACCCCAATTCCAGGATAGTATTCTTAATTTTCACTAGGGACTTTTGTAATAAACTGATCACCTCCCCACCCTTTCCCCCAGGTTTCCTTTTAAACTAGTGAACTGTGTCAGAATTATTTTGCAAGTTAGTAACTCTTCAAATTATTCTTATTTCCGCTCTTGTGTCTCCCTCCCCCCATTTAACTGGTGTTAAGTATAAGATTCTTTAGCAAAGTAAGCTGTGCGTAGTCACAAAAAATAGATTAATGCACATGGGTAATTTCTGGCATTAGTTAAATGCCTGTAGTGCTGAAATTCATGAAAGTAGGATTGATGAGTTCAACCATTAGGTGCTGATGTGTAGAGCTGTGAGAGACGACTTGTTTCTTGTTTAAATTGAAATCATTTCAATTCATTTCCTTCTTCGTTGGACAGAAGCGTGTTTTTCAATAGGGAAGAAATCTTGAGGGAATCCATTGACCCAGCCAGTCATATAATGCAAAAAGTTAATGGGCAAAAATGATATTCATCTGCAGTTTATAATAGCATTTTTCTTCCCCCCCCCACCTCACCAACTCTCTGAACCTTACAAAAGCAAGCGTATTATAAGAGCAGCCATGGGGCTGTTAGACACACAACCTTTTAACGATTATCAGCTCTGTGGCAAAATAAAATTAAATTTAAAAAAAGGACAGAAATTTCGATGCTGAGATAATAAATTATAAATTATGGAAGTCAGAGGCACCAAGCAACTTGTAAGCAACTGTCCTGTCTCTTAGCAACAGCCAGGGAAAAGCTGCTTGTTGATACGACGAGAGCAGACAGGATTGTTTTGCAGTGATTACCACCAAGAAACCAGGAACAATATTTTAACACCTGCCGCAGGGCACTTCTGCACCAAGCCATGCATCTCTCCAGTGGCCCATAAAGTTTGGGCTAGATGCCAGAAGGCTTGTGAGGCCTACCTTTCCACCACAGCAGGCCAAAGGAAACAAAAAGGACTCCAGAGGAAAGATTAAAGAGACAAAGTTCAGCAGCGATACCCACTTTTGCTGAGGTTCTGTACCTTCCATAAACTAAAGTGATCTCTGATTGCATGGTCCCTATTTTCTTTAAGATGGCTATGATGCTTTTGTAACAGAAAGATCTCTGTCCTGAAATAGCTGATTCAAATATCTGAAGTACCTGTGTTTTAATATAATGAATAGCAAACCACACTAGGTCTGAACAGAAATTATAGTACCTTAGCTGCCTTGGTACTATTTCTCTGTGTTACACAATGTGATATTGACACTGGAATCCTTAAAATTAATCATAGATCCATAATAGTAGACCTTCTGTTGATGTCCAGGCGAGGACTTCCAGACTAAATCTGACCTGCTAACATGCAGGTTATACTATACTACTAACCAGAGCATATAAAACATTTGCTAGACCAATTCTTGAATACAGCTTGACTGTCTGAAACCCATACCACATTTCTGACATCAATACAATTGAACGTGTCCAGAAATATTTTACAAGAAGAGTTCTCCCCTCCTCTGAATACAATAAAATACCTTATGCTACGAGACTTGAAATCCTGGGTTTAGAAAATTTAGAACTACGCCGCCTTCGACATGACCTGAGTTTAACTCATAGAATCATCTATTACAATGTCCTTCCTGTCCAAGACTACTTCAGCTTCAATTGCAACAATACACGAGCACACAATAGATTTAAGCTTAATGTTAACCGCTCCAATCTTGATTGCAGAAAATATGACTTCAGTAACAGAGTTGTTAATGCTTGGAATACACTACCTGACTCTGTGGTCTCTTCCCAAAATCCCCAAAGCTTCAACCAAAAACAGTCTACTATTGACCTCACCCCATTCCTAAGAGGTCTGTAAGGGGCATGCATAAGAGCACAATAGTGTCTACTGTTCCTGTCCTATTGTTTCCTTTCGTTATATCCAATTAATATAGTTTTTACATACTCATACTTATATATACTGTGTGACAAAAATAAATAAATAAATAAAATAAAATAAATAAACAAAGTTCAGCAGTGATATCCACTTTTGCTGAGGTTCTGTACTTTCCATAAACTAAAGTGATCTCTGATTGCATGGTCCCTATTTTCTTTAAGATGGCTATGATACTTTTGTAACAGAAAGATCTCTGTCCTGAAATAGCTGATTCAAATATCTGAAATACCTGTGTTTTAATGTAATGAATAGCAAACCACGCTAGGTCTGAACAGAAATTATAGTACCTTGGCTGCCTTGGTACTATTTCTCTGTGTTACACAATGTGATACTGACACTGGAATCCTTAAAATTAATCATAGATCCATAATAGTAGACCTTCTGTTGATCTCCAGGTGAGGGCTTCCAGACTATTGCAAGTCTTAAATCTGACCTGCTAACATGCAGGTTATGACGACCTTATTTCTTCTAAGAACTAAAAAGCAAATGGGTTAAACTAACCCACAAAGAAATGTTCCTGTGGAATTAACAAAGTTTTGAGTTGGATTATTGTCTTGAGAGGGATGTAAAGTCCTTTTGCACTATTATCAGAATATTATTGCCATATTTTTGTTTTGGTGTTAAGTGGAAGTATAGTTTATATGACTAGTAGAATGATTTTTTGGTCATCAAAAATATTTTTCCTATCTACAGGTAAGCGGATAAGAAGGTAAATAACTAGACAAAAAATACTTGGAATGGATAAAATGAACAATATTTTTTAGTTTCATATTGTTATTGTCATTCAGAAACACAAGATAGTATATACGTAGATCTCTCTTCTCCCATCTCTACCTCACCAAGTAAATGCTTGTTGAAAGTAACTGGCCCAAAGTCAGCCAGTAAGTTTCTATGGCTGAGTATTTATTATTTATTTATTTATTTATTTTTCGTATTTATGTACCGCCCTATCTCCCTAGGGACTCAGGGCGGTTTACAGGCAGATAAAAATACATATAAATACAAAATAAAACATCCATTAAAAAACTTATTCCAAATAGCCAAATAATTAAAAATAACAGTATACATAATAAAACCCATTAAAACCAATTTAAATTTAAAATCTAAAATCTAGTCCAGTCCTGCGCAGATGAATAGATGAGTTTTAAGCTCGCGGCGAAAGGTTTGGAGGTCCGGAAGTTGACGAAGTCCTGGGGGAAGCTCGTTCCAAAGGGTGGGATCCCCCACAGAGAAGGCACTTCCCCTGGGTGTCGCCAGACGGCACTGCCTAGCTGACGGCACCCTGAGGAGTCCCTCTCTGTGAGAGTGCACGGGTCGGTGAGAGGTATTCGGTAGCAGCAGACGGTCCCGTAAATAGCCCGGCCCTATGCCATGGAGCGCTTTGAAGATCATTACCAAAACCTTGAAGCGCACCCGGAAGGCCACAGGCAGCCAGTGCAGTCTGCGCAGGAGAGGTGTTACATGGGAGCCCCGAGAGGCTCCCTCTATCACCCGCACAGCCGCATTCTGAACTACCTGGAGTCTCCGGGTGCTCCTCAAGGGGAGCCCCATGTAGAGAGCATTGCAGTAATCCAGATGAGACATCACGAGAGCGTGAGTGACCGTGCATAGGGCATCCCGGTCTAGAAAGGGGCGCAACTGGCGAACCAGGCGAACCTGGTAAAAAGGTCTCCTGGAGACGGCCGTCAGATGATCTTCAAAAGACAGCCGTTCATCCAGGAGGACGCCCAAGTTGCGCACCCTCTCCATTGGGGCCAATGACTCGCCTCCAACAGTCAGCTGCAGACGCAGCTGACTGTACTGGGATGCCGGCATCCACAGCCACTCTGTCTTGGAGGGATTGAGCTTGAGCCTGTTTCTCCTCATCCAGACCCGTACGGCCTCCAGACACCAGGACAGCACTTCGATAGCTTCGTTGGGGTGGCCCGGTGTGGAAAAGTACAGCTGAGTATCATCAGCGTACAGTTGGTACCTCACACCGAAGCCACTGATGATTTCACCCAATGGCTTCATATAGATGTTGAACAGAAGGGGTGAGAGAATCGACCCCTGCGGCACCCCACAAGTGAGGTGCCTCGGGGCCGACCTCTGCCCCCCTGTCAACACCGTCTGTGACCGATCGGAGAGATAGGAGGAGAACCACCAATAAACAGTGCCTCCCACTCCCAATCCCTCCAACTGGTGCAGCAGGATACCATGGTCGATGGTATCAAAAGCCGCTGAAAGGTCTAACAGGACCAAGGCACCTATCCCTGGCCCTCCAGAGATCATCAAATAGATTTGAACCTGGTCACAAGAAGAGGGGGTCAACCTATACTCCAAAGCACCTGAAGGCAGAACAAGAATGGCTGGAAACTAATCAAAGAGAGAACATACCTAGAAATTAGGAGAAATTCCCTGACAGTGGAATGGCTTGACTCTATATGTTGTGGGAGCTTTGTCACTGGAAATTTTTGAGAAGAGTTTGGACATCCATTTGTCTGAAGTGCTACAGGTTTTCTTGTTTGAGCAGGGGTTTGAACTAGAAGACCTCCAAGGTCCAAGGGAATCTAATGAGTTAGGATGTGGAACAGGCTATTTTTTGTGGCAGTTCCATCATAAGCAAATTCCTTCCCTCCAAATTCTGTGAAAGCAGATTTCAGAGATTTTAGAGGGGTAAGGAGAGGGGCAAAGAGGTGTGTGTGTGTGTGTGTGTGTGAGTGAGTGAGTGAGAGAGAGAGAGAGAGAGAGAGAGAGAGAGAGAGAGAGAGAGAGAGAGAGAGAGAGAGAGAGAGAGAGAGAGAGAGAGAGAGAGAGAGAGAGAGAGAGAGAGAGAGGAGAGAGAGAGAGAGAGAGAGTGAGAGTCGTCTTAGAACCGCCTGTGCTTAAAAGAGCCTGGTCTTGGGTAGGGGGGCTGTCTGATAAATGGGTGTTGAAAGAAGAAGAATGGAGCAGAGTTTAGGAGTCGTCATTTCCAAGTGCGACCAAGGAAAATTTAGTTCATGAAAAAAAAAAAGAAGACAGGCGGATGTTAGCCACCCCGGGGAAAGAAGAAAAAGAAGAAGTGCATATATCAAACAGTAGTCAGACTCACCAGAAACAGGTTTAGCCCCATGTTTCATGATGCACGTCTCTTTTTTCTTCTTATTTATTGCTATGGGGAAAGAAAAACAGTGTTGTTATGGTCAGTTGTTATGGACAGAAAATGCTTTTTTTCCCCCCTACTACAAACTAGGGATACATATAAAAGCACAACATTTACACATTTTGTTCTAGCCTTACAATAAAACAACCAACTGGAAAAATTCCACTTTATATTTATGTTCTCACAGAATGAACCCAACACAACCCGACACAACCAAAAGGTTCAATGTGGATTCATAACATAAGAAGCCACTTCTTCCCTTGCTTTTTATCCCAGGTAACCAATAACATTTACCGAGTGTAATCTACCACCCAAACTACAGAAATAACAGCCAAGTGGATGATTTTTTTTAAAAAAAACAACAACCCTAGAATACCAGGTTCCAATTCTCAGGACAGCAACATGGTGTAGAGATAATCATAGTGTTTAGCAGATCAGGTTGACTCAGGATTCCAGCTTGAGGAAAGAAAAGTAGTTTGAAACAAATGCTTCTAACCAAATACCTTGAATTCAACTGCTGCTATTTCAAGACCCATGCACATGGCCTTTCCTTATTACAGCTGGTGGTTGCTAAGGTACAGGCAGCTTTTTTTCCTAAATGCTCTTTGTTCAGCTTTGTTCTTTTATTCTGCAATAGTACTGCGTGAAATTCACAGGTCAGAGTTCAGGATTGGGAAACCGAGCTCTGCATCCTCCACCTTGAACTTGAGGGCTTCATAGTATTTATGTTTTTACTCTGAAATTTCTCCTGCAAAGTAGAGGAGGTATCTACTGTATGTGATCCTGACCATGAAGCTTTCCTGCACAGATGCAAAACTGGTTCTAGCAAAAAAAGCAATAGCAATGTATTTAACATAACTCATAATCAACGATAAAAATCATCAACAACGTACTTGGTATTTTTTTCTTAATACATACTTTTTGCATTTGAAAATCTGCCTGCTAAGCTCAATAAACCAATCAAGATAGTTTTCCTATTTTATAAACTGTAAACTCAATATCAAAGCAACATTAACTGTAAAGCATATGTTGCATATAATTTAAAATATTCTTAGATCAAAGAGTTTAAAGACAACAGTAAATTTCCCTATTAGACAGGGAGCAAGTATGTATTAAAGTGCCTCTCTCATACTACCATTCTTATTTCTCCTCCCCTTAACTATCCACAGCCAATGGCAAATAGAATCTAATACTGTCCTCAGGTTTCCCTGACTTGGAAGAATCCAAAACAAATAAACAACTTTCTCTTGCAAGTTGGAACATTGAACATTCTGCAACTCAATACCATCCTTCCAGCATGGTTGTTTAGTTCAGTGCTCAGAATATTTTACACTCTTGTATTGCAAACACCTCCTTCCCTTTCCTGGAAACATTTATATAAAACTGGAAACTACTGAGAAGTCTAGGACCTTGAGGCAGACTTGCTTTTGAACAAGAGAGATATTTACTTTAGGTGGTGCACAAAATATAAGAGTGCATTAAATTAAAAACTTTTAAGGTCATGGAAATCTTTTGAAACATATTTTTTTCCTCAGCAGGAGCAATAGAAGTTGACTCAGCCTTCCATCCAGATTGTGGGGGGCAATATGCTGTAAACTGCTTAGAGAGGGCTGCAAAGCACTTTGAAGTGCAATACAAGTGTAAATGCTATTGCTACTGCTAGACTTATATATTACTCCATAATGCTTTCAAAAACTCTCTGGATAGTTTACAACATCAGCATATTGCCCTCAGCAATCTGGGTCCTTATTTTACCAACCTCAGAAGGCTGAGTCAACTTCAAATCCATCAGGTTCGAATTCAGAATGGGCAGAGTCAAACTGCATTCTAACCAATGCACCACCAGGAGGGGACCATTTGGATACCATTATAAATTATTAAGACTAGTACTACCTTTATATATTGCATTCATGCAATGAGTATTGCGTTCTCAAATTTCCTCTGGACGTTATTGGTTCCATCGGCCATGTTGCTTGGGAATTCGGAAAACTCTAATCCTTATTTATCTGGAAATTTGTACATCTCCAGTTTTGTTTTCATTCAAAGCAATTTAGTCCACAATTATCTTCTCTGAAGCCAATGAACAATTATCTTGTTTGAAATTTTACAGAGAAGATCTGTTCCCAAATGATAGAAATGATATTTCCCCCCATAAGAACAATAGCTTAGGGAATTGCTTGGGAATTCTGCAAACTCTAATCCTTATTTATCTGAAAATTTGTACATCTCCATTTTTGTTTTTCTTTCAAAGCAATTTATCTTCTTTGAAACCAATGAACAATTATCTTGTTTGAAATTTTACAGAGAAGATCTGTTCCCAAATGATAGAAATGATTTTCCCCCACCATAAGAATAATAGCTTAATGCCCTGAGCATAGTCATTAGACTGCAGCTTGTGAAAGTTCAGCAAATAATTCTGGGGTTCTTTATTTTTTTTTCTCCTTGGAAAGTTCCTACGGTACAACAGGCAAAAGTGGATTTTCTCTGTGACTTTACTTGTGGGGGAGTAAAGTCCTGCACATTGTACATTCTCCTTCTGAGAGAGAGTTTTAATATAGTTCCTCCAGGCTTTGTTGTCCCAGAATGCAGAGCAACACCCTGGCAGTAGTTCAGCTGAAGACTAAACATTTGGCTCACTGACAGCAGAGCTGCCAAGAGTTGGCAACAGGAGACTCACAGGAAAGCAGCAGGCTGCTAAACCCTTTCACATTTTTAATTAGATCCACACACCCATGTCTTTGAGCTATCATAAATATACAGATGACATGGAAAGCATTATTTAGGAGGTAAAACACACAAGTGTATGTATGCGCACATGCACACATGCATACACACAAAAGAATGAATGAAAACAGCATGTGGTATCTCTTACCTCTATAAAATAATTTACCTAGAGTAAGGTGGGGGAAAAGGCATTGCCAATGACATTTTGTACTGATCAGTCTCTGTGACTCTAGTACATATATCCTACATGCTCTGTATGTAGGTCTTTGAAATAATTGACACTTAGACTTAGTTGCAACAGCATCACCAGGAGAGGGCATTATCAGCACCAAGACTTATATGCAATTTCTGGCAGAATGATAGATCCTAGGTTTAAGTATTCTTGACTGTTTGTCATGCAATGTGATATCACTGTTAATCCTTCTTATTTCCTTTCCTGTTTTTCCCCATCTGATCCAATGCAAGAAATAATATTTTTCTTTGCATTTAGAATGCAAGAAATAATATTTTTCTTTGCATTTGGAATTGGTATTTATACCCTTCCTTCCTTCCTTCCTTCCTTCCTTCCTTCCTTCCTTCCTTCCTTCCTTCCTTCCTTCCTTCCTTCCTTCTTTCCTTCCTCCCTCCCTCCCTCCCTCCCTCCCTGGGCAAGATGTTAGTTGTAAATTATAAAACTGCTACTGAAATTTCTAAACTAGTAACATTTGGATTTGTGTTTTTTCTCTATCTGATAATTCACTGTAAGTGCAATGAGCTTTGTCCAAATTGAACTGTGAAAACAAGAATACCTGCTTTCCCTTTGAAAGAGATGGATGGTCTCTTAAATCCAAAATATAAACACATCAAATAAATCAAAACATCTCAGTTATATTTCAAAGAAATTTTTAAAAAGTGTAAAAAAGACCCATAAAACTTCCTCATACTCCCAGAGTTTGAAACAAATTTTAGAATGAATATCTTAGAAATTTCAAAGATTGCCAAATATATTTGATAAGTCTCAATAAGAACAACAACAAAAACCTTGCAAATTTATATGTTTCCTAATGAGAATAAAACCCCACTGGGCTCACTAAGGCTTAACTTCTGAATAAACATTCATGGAATTAACTGAAGGTGGATTTTATTGGGATAGGAGGATAGTTCACACACTGAGGTAAGTAATCAATTAAAAACACCTAGGTGTAAGCAATCATATTCAGGCATCTTGTATATATGAATATATTGCATATACCTCCTAACAGGTGAAAAGTGGGCCACATTATAATGGTTTGTAAAGTAGTTTCTAGAATAGAGATCCACATTTATACAAAATATATGAATCTGCTTGAAGTGAAACTTTTGTATGTGTGGCATCAAAGATGCCAAAACTGACCAGTGTTATTCTTATTGTTTATTCTTAATGGGGATTGCTGCACGTGCTACAGGTAGATTAAGAGTGATAGTTTAGATTACATCTAACTAAAAAGCATTATTTGGAAGCTTTGATTATTTAAAAACACAGTGGGCAACAGATGTTAATGTCTGTGGGCTTTCCTGATGATAACTGTGCCATATAGATGACTATTGGTTGGCCATAATATGACATCAATTGATTGAAGAAGAATAAAATAGAAAATGTGAGAAAAGTAATTCAGCTATTTGGAGACCTAGAAATAAATGAAAATACTGATTTATTGGTAAATATCAACTAAGAAAAAGATTTCATTTTAAATATAATGTTTAAGCATAAGTCTATTGTATATGTACATGGGAAAGAAATTAGTATCAGTATAAAAGCATCAATAACTTAATTCTTTACTGTAGATGAGGGGATTAAAGGAAGCTCATGAAATCTGCAGATGACTCCAAGCTTGGAGAGAGGGAGACTTGCTACCACTTTGGAAGATATAGTCAAGATTCAGAAGACTTGAGCATTGGGCCCTAGTCAACAAGATGCAGTTCAGTGGTGAGATAAATTGGGTTTTACACTTAGGTAGAAAAAATAAATGCACAGGCACAAAATAGATGGTACATGGCTCAACAGTAATAACTGTGAGAGAGATCTCATGGACCACACTTAAGCATGAGTCAGCAATGTACTGCATCTGCCAAAAAAAGCCAATGCATCCTGGGCTGTATAAACAGAAGAAAAAGATAAAGATCACAAAAAGTGATAATGCCACTTGATAGTGCATTAGTGAGGAAACACTAATGAGTTTTGGTCACCACAATACAAAACAACAACACTGATAACTCAGAAAGAGTGTAATAAAGAGCAACAAATAGGATAAATCATATGAAGAACAGTTGGGGGAGCTGGCTATGTCTAGCCTGTTGAAGAGAAGGATTCGTGGGTCATGATAACTGATTTCTAGCATGTGAGAGGCTGTCACAGAGAAAAGGTGATTGACTTATTCTCCAAAGCATCAGAGGGCAGGACAAGAAGCAATGGGTGGAAACTTGTTAAAGAAAGAACCAACATAGAAGTAAGGAGAAATTTTCTGATGGCGAGAACAGTGGAATAGCTGCTAGCTTGGCTCCTGGAGATATGGGTGCTCTATCACTAGAGGTTCTCAAAACTAGGTCCTACCATATTGCAAGATCTAAAATGGACAACTAACATCAATAATGTCATCAAAAAAGCACAACAAAGAATGTTCTTTCTGTGCCAACTCAGAAAGTTCAAACTGCCAAAGGAGCTGCTGATACAGTTCTACAGAGGAATTATTGAGTCTGTCATCTGCACCTCTATAACTGTCTTGTTTGGTTCTGCAACCCAACAAGACAGACACAGACTTCAGAGGATAATTAGAACTGCAGAAAAAACAATTGCTACCAATCTGCCTTCCATTGAGGATCCGTATATGCATGAGACAAAAAGAGGGCTGTGAAAATATTTACAGACCCCTCACATTCTGGACATAAACTGTTTTAACTCCTACCCTTGAAACGACACTATAGAACACTGCACACCAGAACAACTAGACACAAGAACAGTTTTTTCCCCGAACTCCATCACTCTGCTAAACAAATAATTCCCTCAACACGGTCAAACTATTTACTGTTTGACATGCCAAAAATAGGAGACTCAGGGGATTTTTAACTAATTGTTTTAATCGGCTTTTTAAGGGGAGTTTTAATGGGAATTTTAAGGGGAGGGTGGGAACTGACGGGTTTGGGTTGGGGGGGATGGGGGGGAGGGTGGACCCATCGGGGAGGGTATGTCCAGTCCCAGCGCGCGCTCACGACATTATTTCAGTTGGTCCGAAGACAGGGGGGAGGGGATTGTGCAGAGCAGAGAGTGTTTTTCCATCTGTACGGTAAGTGGGAGAGGCAGATAAGGCGGAGGCAGGGGGCCGTATCATTCTTCGGGAGCACGTGTTCGATGTTTAAAAGCGATCACGTGCTCCGGCCCCCCAGTCCTTACTCGTTCCCTGGATGGTCAAGACCCTCAGAGTTTGGGTCTTCGGCTGATGCTTTGCAATGCCCGGTCCGTGGTCAATAAGGCTCCCCTGATTTGTGACCTTATTCAGAGGGAGTCCGCGGACTTTATGGGCATTATGGAGACCTGGTTGGGCACAGAAGGGGGTGTACCCCTGGTTGAACTGTGCCCTCCGGGTTTTCGGGCATTTCATCAGCCGAGGGCCCAAGGTTGGGGTGGGGGGGTGGCGGTTGTGATTAAAGAAAGTCTGGAGCCGAGGGAGTCCACTGTTCCTCAGATAGCTGGTTGTGAATCCCTCTTGTGAAGTGGGGCCACCGGAATCAGATGGGGCTGTTGATCACGTACCTGGCTCCTTGCTGCGTGACTACAGCCCTACCTGAGCTACTAGAGGTACTTGCTGGCGTGGCGGTTGAGATTCCCAGACTTCTGGTCTTGGGGGATTTCAACTTGCCATTGGCCGGCTTGTCATCAACGGTGGTTCAGGAGTTCCAGGCCTCCATGACGGCCTTGACCTGATTCAAGTAACTGATGGCCCTACACACATCGGGGGAGGCGCGCTAGACTTGATTTTTATCTCTGGTCAGTGGGTTAATGATCTGGTTTTAGGAGATATACTGAAGGAACCGGTGTCATGGTCAGATCATTTTCTTCTTCGCCTAGACTTTCAGACCGCCGCCCACCACCACAGGGAGACGGAAGCAATGCGTTGGTTCCGTCCCAGGCACCTGATGGACCCGGAGAGGTTCCTGACGGAGCTTGGGCCGTTTCCTGAGGATCTTACCCACAGCACGACTGAAGAACTGGTTGCGGCCTGGGAACGGGCCACGGCTGGGGCTTTGGACCGTGTCGTGCCTTTGCGGCCTCTGACCCGGCATAGATCTCAATTGGCTCCCTGGTTTTCCGAGGAGCTGAGAGAGATTAAACGCTGGAGAAGACGCCTAGAGAGCACCTGGAGGTCCAGCCGTTCCGAGGCTGATCGGACACTAGTGAGGTCTTTTACTAAGACCTACCTAGTGGCAATGAGGGAGGCGAAACGTTCTTACGTTTCCATCCTCATTGCATCGGCAGATAACCGCCCGGCCGCCTTGTTTCGGGTGACCCGTTCCCTCCTTCATCAAGAGGGACGGGATGACCCCTTACAGGGACAAGCTGAGGAGTTTAAAGGTTATCTATACGATAAAATCGTTCAGCTTCGGGATAGTTTGGACCAAGATTGCGATGATTCAACCGAGATGACAGAGACACATCTTGTTGATGTTATTTGGGATGAGTTTGATTCTGTGGCTCTCGAGGACGTGGACAGGTTGCTGGGGAGGTTGCATGCAACTACATGTTTACTGGACCCGTGTCCTTCCTGGTTAGTGCTGGCTGCTCAGGAAGTGACACGAGGCTAGCTCCAGGGGATTATAAATGCTTCTTTGGTGGAAGGGGTTTTCCCCGCCGCCTTGAAAGAGTCGGTAGTGAGACCCCTCCTCAAGAAGCCTTCCCTGGACCCAGCTATTTTGGGAAATTATCGTCCAGTCTCCAACCTTCGCTTCGTGGCGAAGGTTGTAGAGAGTGTGGTTGCATGGCAGCTCCCCCGGCACCTGGAGGAAACTGTCTATCTAGACCCGTTCCAGTCCGGCTTCCGACCCGGTTATAGCACGGAGACGGCTTTGGTCGCGTTGGTGGATGACCTCTGGAGGGCCAGGGACAGGGGTTGCTCCTCTGCCTTGGTCCTATTAGATCTCTCAGCGGCTTTTGATACCATCGACCATGGTATCCTGCTGCGCCGGTTGGAGGGATTGGGAGTGGGGGGCACCGTTTATCGGTGGTTCTCCTCCTATCTCTCTGACCGGTCGCAGACGGTGTTGACAGGGGGGCAGAGGTCGTCCTCGAGGCGCCTCACTTGTGGGGTGCCTCAGGGGTCGATTCTCTCGCCTACCCTGTTCAACATCTATATGAAGCCGCTGGGTGAGGTCATCAGTGGTTTCGGGGTGAGTTATCATCTGTACGCTGATGATACTCAGCTGTACTTTTCCACCCCGGACCACCCCAACGAAGCGGTCAAAGTGCTGTCCCGGTGCCTGGAAGCCGTACGGGTCTGGATGGGGAGAAACAGACTCAAGCTCAATCCCTCCAAGACGGAGTGGCTGTGGATGCCGGCACCCCGGTACAGTCAGCTGCTCCCACAGCTGACTGTTGGGGGCGAGTTAGTGGCCCCAAAGGAGGTGGTTCGCAACTTGGGCGTCCTCCTGGATGGACGGCTGTCCTTTGATGAACATCTGGCGGCCGTCTCCAGGAGAGCCTTTTACCAAGTTCGCTTGGTCCGCCAGTTGCGTCCCTTCCTTGACCGGGATGCCTTATGCACGGTCACTCACGCTCTGGTTACATCTAGGTTGGATTACTGCAATGCTCTCTACATGGGGCTGCCCTTGAGGTGCACCCGGCGGCTACAGTTAGTCCAGAATGCGGCTGCGCGAGTGGTAACGGTAGCCGCTCGTGGCTCCCACATAACACCACTACTCCGTAGCCTGCACTGGCTTCCTGTGGTTTTTCGAGTGCGCTTCAAGATTTTGGTTACCACCTTCAAAGTGCTCCATGGCTTAGGACCCGGGTACTTACGAGACCGCCTGCTGTTACCCTATGCCTCCCACCGACCCGTACGCTCTCACAGAGAGGGTCTCCTCAGGGTGCCATCTGCCAAACAGTGTCGGCTGGCGGCCCCCAGGAGTAGGGCCTTCTCTGTGGGGGCATCAACGCTCTGGAACGAACTTCCCCCTGGCTTACGTCAAGTGCCTGATCTTCGGACCTTCCGTCGTGAGCTAAAAACACATCTATTTATTTAAGCGGGACTGGCATAATAGTGTTAAATTTTAATTCGGGGTTTTATTAATATTTCTAAAATTTTAAAACTAAATTTTTAATTATCAGCCTTTTTGTAATTTGCTATGTTTTAAATGTTTTAATTGTATATATTTCGTTTTTTATCTTTGGCTGAGTCCTTCGGGAGAAGGGCGGTATAAAAATTTAATAAAATAAATAAAATAATAAATAAGTCTGCACTAATATTAATCTTCTCATCATTCCCATCACCCATCTCCTTCCACTAATGACTGTATGACTGTAACTTTGTTGCTTGTGATTTATATTGATATTGATTGTTTCCTGATTGCTTATTTGTACCCTATGACTATCATTAAGTGTTGTACCTTATGATTCTTGATGAACGTATCTTTTCTTTTATGTACACTGAGAGCATATGCACCAAGACAAATTCCTTGTGGGTCCAATCACACTTGGTCAATAAAAAATTCTATTCTATTCTATTCTATTCTATTCTATTCTATTCTATTCTATTCTATTCTATTCTATTCTATTCTATTCTGTTCTGTTCTAGATTGGGCAACTATTTGGCCAGGATGGTATAAAGTCTTTTGCCTTGAGCAGGAGGTTAGATTAGTCTTATTATTCCATGTTCTTATAAAAAGTGAGATAATTTGTGAAGGATGCAAGGGAGATAAGTGATTCTGAATGTTAGACATTAGATCAAAAATGGTCCTGGAGGAAAAATGGACATGGAAGGAAAAGAAAGTGGTGAAAGAAACAAGAAAGTAAAATGACAATAAAATAAAAAGTAACACTCCTATATTAAAAAGTATTAGGACATAGATTAGTCTTCTATTTTGGAATAAATGGAAAACAAACATAAGGAAAGAAGTTGCATAAGCTGCTAAAAACAGAATGATAAGAATTATGTTACATAATGAGTGTTGCAAAAATGAGATAAGTATATTGTGTAATGGATATAAAGATGAAACTAGAATTGACAATGAAGATATCAAATTGGATAGAATCAACCCTCAACAGTAAAAGAACAAGCAGTCAATATATATGCTGTAGACAAGAACTTGGTAGAACATATAGGTAGGTCTTGGAAAAGATATTCAAATGCCATGATGTGTCTATACCCACAAAGATCAAAACAGTGCAAGTAATGATGTCGCCTGTGATACTTTATGGATGTGAAAGTTGAACTTTGAAGAAACAACATGGGAAGATTACTGACAAATTTGAACTTTGGTGTTGGAGAAGATTCCTGAGATTATGGTGGGCAGCCAAAAATTCAAGCAAATGAATCATTCAAAAAATAAGTCCAGAGAAACAAATGACCACAAATTATCCTACTTGGATGTATTATGAGATGACTTAGCTCTCTGGAGAAGAGTTTGATGCTGTGTAAGGTGGAATGAAAAAAGAGAGAGGACAACCAGCAGCAAGGTGGATAGACTCAATTACAGTGGTGATGAACCCTTGTAAGTCCTGAAAGATCTGATAGATCACATTGGAGAAACTCAATGTGATCATTAGGAATTGAAAATTATTTGATGGCAGATAATCAATTAGAGATAAAAGATATTTGCAGAGGATGGAGTCAAGACAGCAAAGAACAAATAAGATTAAAAGAGAAAATGAAAAATGTTTTGGAAGTTAGTGAACCAATGCCTCCAGCATAATGAATGGAATGCTGGGGATGAACTGATAAAAATTATTTGGAATGAACATGTGAGAAAAGCTGGAAAGACTATTTTAGAGATTTCAATGAGAATGGTAATGGTTTTAAATAGAATTAAAACTAAAATTAAAGATTTCATTTTATGAAGAACATTTGCAGGAATTGGGTATGTCTAGTTTATTGAAAAGAAGGACTGAGTGATATGATAGCAGTGCTCTAATATCTAAGGGGCTGACACAAAGAAGAGAGGGGTAACCTATTTTCCAAAGCACCTGAAGGCAGGACAAGAAGCAATGGATTGAAATAAATCAAGGAGAGAACCAACCTAGAACTAAGGAGAAATTTCCTGACAAAACAATTAATCAGTGGGACGACTTGCCTCCAGAAGTTGTGGGTGCTCCAACCCTGGAGGCTTTTAAAAAGAGATTGGGCAACAATTTGTCTGAAATGCTGTAGGGTCTCCTGCTTGATCAGTGGGTTGGACTAGAAGACCTCCAAGATCCCTTCCAACTCTGTTATTTTGATATAATTGTTAGAAAATATTGATGGAAGGCCATACATGCTGTTCAGGGGTGGGTTCTACTTACCTTTACTACCAGTTTGCAATGGAAGCATGTGCATGCGCAGAAGCTTCTGCACATGCCCAGATCATCCATGATGATATTTGGGCAGGTGGGCGGAGCCTCCCACCACTTTTACTACCGGCTCACAAGAACCGGACCAAACTGGGAGCAACCCACCATTGATGCTGTTACAAAATAAGACGGGTGGAATAGATGGTATGTATAACTGAAAGAATGTTGAAGTATTGATCAAATGTGTTTATAGAATACTATTATTTTTCTCCTATACAAAGCAAAATGCAAATAGCAACTATGAATGCAAAAACTACTGGAAGACCATTTTCTTAAATGCACCTAGGCAGCTATTTGACAGAATATCAATTTTCAATTTGATTGAAAGGATATAAGGAGTAACAATGTACAAAATTTGAGAGTATGGTATGGTTTTATTCAGACCAGATTTTCCTATTCACCAAGACTGTGAAAAATGTATGGGAGCGAAAAAAAACAGTTATTATTAATTTAACCAATAAATAACCAAAAATGATTATTGATTTAAATAAAGCATATCTTTCTGCTGTCATTTTTCCAACCTATGAAAGTTCTATTTGTGTGTGTGTATGTATGTCTCATTTACCAAATTTTGTCACCTTGGAAGGAATTCAGGTTATTGGCAATGATTGGAAACAGAGGCAGTTAAGGCCCTGTAAAGATTAGCTATGAAAAAAGTGAATTTTGCATCAATTTATTTATTTTATTTATTTATTTTATTTTGTCACAACAATATATGTAGGTATCATATAAAAGATTATATAGTATATAAACACATATATGAGTAAATATAAGGAGGTATAAGCATATATATAGGAAGAAGAAAAGAAAAAAAACAATAGGACAGGAATGGTAGGCACGTTTGTGCGCTTATGCACGCCCCTTATGGTCCTCTTTGGAATGGGGTGAGGTCAATAGTAGAAAGTTTTTGGATAAAACTTTTAGGATTATGGGAAGAGACCACAGAGTCAGGTAAAGTATTCCAAGCACTGATGATTCTGTTACAGAAGTCATATTTTCTGCAATCTAGATTAAAGCGGTTGACATTAAGTTTAAATCTATTAGTTGCTCTAGTATTATTGCAATTAAAGCTGAAGTAGTCTTTAACAGGAAGGACATTACAATAGATTCAGTGAGTTAAGCTTAGGTCATGTCGAAGGCGACGGAGTTCCAAGTTTTCTAAGCCTAGGATTTCAAGTCTGGTGGGATAGGGTATTGTTGTGACCCAAGTTCCTGGACCCGGACTCCTGGACTCGGATGATTCAGAAAGTGAGGGAGAAGACCTGGCCAGCCCTGCTTCTCGTGAGCCCTTTCCCTCCCTGGCACCCACTCAAAGGGAGGAGGAGGGGCCGGCAAAGCCTGATTCCATGGAGCCTCCTTCTGATTTGGCAATGCCCCAAGAACAGTTTTGGAGTGATGCAAGATTACGAAGACGTGATCGGCGTGCGCAGCAGCGGAAGAGTTGGGACAAAGCCAAGTCATAATTGTCATGCAGTGACATCTGCAGAGACTATAAATAGGAGGCGGGACTTCCTGGTTTTTTGTCTTGGACAAAGTAATGAATTTGCATGGGCAATCTGTATCAACGGAGGGAAGAATATATTCGTGAGTAATTCTGGCCTTATCTGTAATTTCCTTGTTATCTCCAGAAACTTGGCAGGCCGTGGGTAGACGTAGCCAGGACATTTATATATATGTAAATAAATCAGAAAAGAGGCCTCTGACTGACTCTTTGCTGGGAGTATTGGGGGAAGGGAAACAGAACAGGTATTTTATTGTTTTCAGAGGAATGGAGAACTCTTCTTGTAAAATATTTCTGGACACGTTCAATTGTATTGATGTCAGAGATGTAGTGAGGGTTCCAAACAGGTGAGCTGTATTCTAGAATTGGTCTAGCAATATTTTATATGCTCTGGTTAGTAGTGTGGTGTTTTTGGAAAAGAAGCTATGCAAAATTAGGTTTACAACTCTTAGAGCTTTTTTTGTTATGTAGTTGCAGTGGGCTTTGGCACTTAGATCATTTGACATGAAAACTCCAAGGTCTTTAACAGGATGGGGGTCATCTATAAGGTAATGTCCATCTAGTATGTATTTAGTTTTTGGGTTCTTTTTTCCTATATGTAAGACTGAGCATTTGCTGGTTGAAATTTGGAGCTGCCAATTTTTAGACCAAGCGGATAGATGATCAAGGTCGTTTTGAATGATAGAAGTATTGTCTGTGGTGTTAAATAGTTTGACATCGTCAGCAAAGAGAACACAATTACTTGAGATGTGGTCACAAAGATCATTAATGTATAGTATAAAGAGTGTTGGTCCAAGGACGCTGCCTTGAGGAACGCCACTCTTGACAGGAACAGGATTTGATAAAGCATTGCCAATTTTGACCACTTGTTGTCTGTTAGACAGAAAAGCAGATATCCATTTGTGGAGGGGTCCTGAGATGCCATAGGATGTTAGTTTTAGGAGAAGTTTATCGTGTACTACTGAGTCAAAAGCTTTGCAGAAGTCTATGTAGATTGCATCTATTGATTTGCCTTGATCGAGATTTGAAGTCCATATGTTTTTGCAGTGGAGAAGTTGTAAGTTACATGATAATTTTTTCCTGAAACCAAATTGTTTGTTGGAGAGTAGGTTGTTAGTTTCTAAGTGTGAGGTAATGGATTGGTTGATGATAGATTCCATGACTTTGCAGGTGACGCAGCAAAGGGAGATCGGTCTGTAGTTTTCGACTAAGCTGGGGTCTCCTTTTTTGAAGATAGGGATGACTGTGGCTAGTGACCAAAGTTTGGGAAGAGAACTGGTAGTGAAAGCTTTATCAAAGATAATACTTAGGGGTTCTGCTATATTAATGGAAAGTTTTTTTAAGAAGTATGCACATAGTCCTTCGGGTCCTTCTGATTCAAGGATGAGAGAATAACACTTGAATTGAATATCTATGGAGATTTTCAGTCATACAAGTCATGGTTATCCCAAAGGTGCTTCTTCAAAAAAGCAACTGGACTTTCTTGGCTTTTCCTTGAAGGCATTTTGCTTCACATCCAAAATGCTTCTTCAGTTATGAACTGAGTGGTGTAGAAAGGCCCATAGGAGGAGCCAAAGCCAAAGCAAGCAAAGAGAAAAAAATAATATAGTGAAAAGAAACAATGATTATTTAGTTAATTGTTTAGCCATCAGCTGAATATGAAAAGTTACCATAGAGACATGGAGAGGAAGAAAACTACAGAGAAGTTCCATTACATGAACAGAAGGATACTCATGTAGCAGCGTTGTTGTTGTTGTTGCTGCTGCTGCTGTTGTTATCAGAACTTGTGGCTCTGCTGTGGTACTGGGAGTCTGGCAATGGTGGGGAGCTCTTAAAATGGCTCTATTGAGCTGATGTAGAATTAATTCTGTCGCTGACTGTGATTTTTATATCACAAAATTTTATCTTTTCTATTGTAACAGTTTATATATATATATATATGGTTTTTTAACTTGTTTTACTGGGTTGTTTTATCTTTTGTGAGCCACCCAAAGTCACCTAGGTAAGATTGACAACCATATAAATCAAATAAATTAACAATCATTCTTCATCTTCATCATCATTTTTTAGCTGAAGGAATGCTTGAACAACACAATGTTTGTGAACTTCAATGTTCACTGTTTTAATTGGGATGAACACCTTTTGAATGGTGTGGGAGTAGGAATGGATTTCCAGAAGAAAAACTGCACAATACAGGAACCAGGACCACTACTCAGGTGACTCTGAGGACAAAGATAAACCTCCAAGTGCTTCAATGACCCTCTAAAAGGATGTAGATTACCAGCTGTCTGCAAGGAATATAAATCCTTCCATTCCCCACTGTCCTGTCAGAGCTGAAGAAGCTTCTTGGATGAGAAGCGAAACATCTTCAAAGAAAACAACAACAACAAGAAAGTCCAGTTGCCTTCTGAAAAAGCACCTTAGGGACAGCCATGACCTGGTGACTGAGAATCTCTACAAACTGTTGTAACCAGTGTTTCCTGAATTAACACTTTAGTTTGACTTTACTCACAAACTTTTACATTTCCTGAGAGTTATACTGTAGCATTTTTTTAAAAAAAAATCATTAAATCATTTTCAAAATACATAGTTTTGAAAGAAAAGCTATCTAGAAAAAACATATTTAAGAAAAGTAGTGGTACAGATTAAAAAAACAGATTATTACTTAATTAAAAAAAGATAAACATTGATCTTTTCATTCTATATTCTGGATATTTCTAGGAAAGAACGTAATGGAATTTTCCATTTCTCCATGAAATTCTTCTTCAGAAACAATCTACAAGAGGCTTTTTCAAAAGGTGCCTTCCAGACGTCTTGGGTATACAACTTCCAGAATCTAGGGAATGAGAAAAGGAAGATTCCTTAAAACAAGGCATCTTTCAAGAAGAAATTACATTTTGTTTTCTGTAGAGGAATGAATACTATTAATACATTTCAGGTAGCAAATCTAAATTTTGGGAAAATTTTCTCAACCAGAAGTTCAGTCAGTAGCCTTTGGAGAGCTGTTGTTTCCATATTTCCCAGTTTTTAAAATAAGGGAAAATTTCTCACAAAGTCTGCTCTACTGTCTATAATTAAAAAAACCCTAAATGGGTTAAGATAGTGCACACATCTTTCCATGAGTACTATGTTGTATATAGGAACATATTTGTTGTCCCTTTAATATAGTATTTACAAATGTGTGTGTTATATACATACTAAAAGCATGTTGCACCATTTGATAAGGCCATACCAACATTAGTTCAGTGCCCAGAAACCCAAACATTAACTGATTTTGAGATCATAAAACACCAGATACTATTTTGCAAAGTCTTCCATAACATCCATTATCAAACAACCATTTTCAGAAATCATAACTTATGAAGACAAGACCCTTAAGTAGCATAGTATAGACCAGGGGTATCAAACTTGCGGCGTCACATTGGCATCCTGTGACGTATCATGACTTCGCTAAGGGGTGGGCATGGCCAGAGTATGATGCATCTGGCCCTCTGGCTGTGAGTTTGACATGGTCAAACTCACGGCCAGATTGTAATTTGCAAGCATCCCCATGGTCATGTGATCAAAATTTAGATGCTTGGCAACTGGTATGTTTTTATGAACAGATGCAGTGTCCCAGGGTCATAGGATCACTTTTTGAAATTTTCTGAAAGTAAAGTCAATGGGGAAACCAGATTCACTTAATAACCATGTTACTAACATAATAACTGAAGTGATTCATTTAACAACTCTGGCAAGAAAGGTCATAGAATGGGGCAAAATTCATGTGTCTTGCTTAGCAATGGAAATGTTGGGCTCAACTGTAGTTGTAAGTCGAGGACTACATATACTACTACTAATATCAGTAATAGCCACCATCATTACCACATCTATCTATGGAATTTTATATACTCTTTTGCAGGCATTCCTGCATTTTGAAACATGTACTACCATCTGGTTTTGGCACTAAAGTGCCATCTGGAAGACTTTCAAAGTATATAAAAAAATTGAATCCATCAGTTACAGGTGTCATGAAGAAGGTGAAGACACCCCTATCTTTTAAAGAAATAAATTCTTGCGCTGTATTTTCTAACTTTTCAGTTCTGCTTGTTGCAGTTCTGATCTGACACTGTCAACAATAAAGTGTAGAAAATATTTCCTATGAGATCAGCTTGCTTGCAATCTCTTGTGTGTCAGCAATCAAATAATGACCCACAGGGCATCTCGTGATATAGGGTCAGATATAGAATGTAAACCTTATTGGGTATTGTTTGTTTGGAAATTAATATACAGAACAATTCATATCACCCTTATAATTAAGTTCTTGTGGTTCTTCCACCCGCAAAAAGCATCTGTAGGTTTATCATCAACCTGCAACAAAAAGAGAAGAAGTTTGTACTTGGTGCCTTGGGCTGAAGTTTTCTTCCTGCATTCCCCCCTCCCCACTGCCTTATTTTAAAGAAAATCCAACAAGGAAATGCAATACTTGAGAAGCTGGGGGGAAATAAAGGTTCACAAGCAATCCTGCTTGTGAACACAAATTTTATAAATAGGCACTCTGGCAAACATCAAAGAAATTGCTGCCGAGAGAAACTAACTGATCATGTATATTTTACATTGCCCATTTATTCTGAACAGAGCTAGCCACATATTGCCAGTTAACTCTGAAAGAGCAAGTAAATGCTGCCCATTTGGGATGTTAGATGCTTCTTTTCTTTTATCCATATGTTTTTCTATCTCAGTGCATTAATTAAACATTTTCTATTATGAGTTTAGATAATTTGGAAAGAAAAACACCCCTGGTCACCTAATCCAGGGAAACTGGTGAAATAATGTTAAACCAACATCTGGAGGCCCAGAAATTATGATTGTTAAGGAGGAAGTATCAGACAATAGCTGTTATTGATCACTGTTTTGTTTCCTAGGGATATGCTAAGTTTCAAACTTTAGGGAGACCTTTCCTTTCTGGAAAAAAAAATGCTCAGAGAAGTTGAAAGTTGATACCCTTTTGCCAAGAGAAGCACGTCTAATAAAATTCCCTTTATCTGTGTAGTTTTTTTCATAATCTCTAGAACTATTACAGCTCTTTTAAAATACAGAGGGTCAGTTGTTTGGGGACTCATTCTTTCCTCAGACAATGGCCTAGGAGTCAGAAGGCATTTTAGCCATGTAATCTTACATAATCTGCTTTTCTAATAAAGATGGTGTCATCAAGCAACAAAACATTATGCTTCTGGAGCAATGCAGTCGATGGCATTACTGTGAGCAGGTCCATTGTTTAGTGTTTTCAAGTTTAAGAATTATAAAGCTTTAAAGCTAATTATAAGATTAAAGAGATTAGGTTCTTAAAAGTTTATAGATTTTTGTGAAGTTTTAATTGTGAATTATTTGGTAGTCTTTTCTGAGCTGAAAGAGGACACTGAGTTAATTAAGAAATAAATATATCTTAAGGAGACTTGGAATAAGACAAACGTTGCATTCCAAATAAGAAGAGTCCTTAGTTCACATCTAGTCTCTGCCAGGGCAGTTCACTAGATGAATTCTCTCAGATAACCACTCAATCACTCTACTTCCCCATCTTAAAGCTCAAGGCAAAAAATGCACCGATGTTAACATATGGCATAGAGCTGTGGCAATGGTGGGTTGCTACCGGTTTGCCCCGAATTGGGCGAACTGCTAGTGGTGGCGGCAGGCTCCACCCATATGCGTGCACACCCACAAGTGAACCAGTAGCAACAGGTTTTGAAACCCGCCCCTGATCTGTGGGTTCTGTCAAAGACCTCCTTATTTGAACAGAATCAAATGTACTTTTTAAGAACTGTTCTAGGGACTGATAGGAGCATACTTGCAAAAGCAGTAAGAGCTGAAACAGGAATCCAGTCCGTGTATAGTCTAAAATAATCAAAGTATTTAATTACTAATGGAGGACATTCTCAATGGAACCTTACAGTCAAACCTTACCTGATGGGCACATTTTAACCTACCACACGGATCAATCAACTTTTCCAAATCATCTGACATCATGGCCTCTCAATAAAATACCTATCCTCAGTTGGCTGTCAGGCTAAGCCAATGTTCAAACTAAGAGTTTTCCATGTTATTGCTTAAATTGTTGAAATGGCTGGCCAAAAATAAAATGACCTTCCAAACAGAAAAACATTTGACAACAGGTTTGACTCATTACCACAGTGATAGATTTGAGCAGCTAATTCTACAATTACATTTGGATGATTCCATCAAGTGTCATAACTTGAGAGAATAAGTATGTTTGTGGAGCAACAGAAATAGAACACAATACACAGGTCCTGTTCAATTGCCAACTATGTGCCTTAGCAAAGGCTCAATACTTACAGATACTACTTGACAGATTCATATATTGGGACTCTAACAAAAAATATCTTATATTGTATAAGCACAAATACATATGGAGTCACTAGAACTGTTAAGTTTATGGTCAGGGCTGTCCAGTATGGAACATGTTTAATTGAACACATTGAGACTGTATGGAAAGATGATGAATTCATTTAAACACATACTGTTTTTGAATTGTAATTTTTGTTCTATTATATATTTTTGCATTACATTTTACCTTATACTCTTTTATCTTTATTTAATCTATTATATTTTAGTTTAGTTTATCTTGCCATAGTCTATTTTATCCAGTGGTGGGTTTCAAACTTTTTTACTACCGGTTCTGTGAGTGTGGCTTGGTGGGCATGACATGGCTTGGTGGGTGTGGCTTGGTAGGTGTGGCAAGGTAAGGATACTGTAAAATCTCCATTCCCTCCCCAATCCAGGGGAAAGATACTGCAAAATCTCCATTTCTTCCTGATCAGCTGGATCTGGGACTGGGGAGGCAGAAAATAGATGGGGGTGGGGCCAGTCAGAATTTTTACCACCGGTTCTCTGAACTACTCAAAATTTCCGCTACTGGTTCTCCAGAACTGGTCAGAACCAGCTGAAACCCACTTCTGAATTTATCACATACTAATATATTATGCCCTATCTTATTTTATTGTAACTTGCTGTGGCTGATGCCCATAATTTGATATGGTCATTGGTCAACTGAGTAATCAATAAAGTATATTATCATATATTATAGTAGTATAAATCAATCTTCAGTTATTTGATGATCTAACAAGAGGCAGAAATCTATGGACAGTAGAACTACAATCTATGGACAGTTGGACCATAGTCAAAACAGGCCTGAAAAATATTATCTTAAATTCATCCTTCATATCTTATGAGGCTACAACTCCACAGAAGTACTGTGGCAAATATTTCAGGCATTTAAGACCATAGAAGCAGTAAAAGAGGCCAAAGCCAGAAAAAATGCTGATAGAGTCTCTTAAAAATTATCACAGCAGTTCTGAAAGTTAGTTTCCTCTTGTGAAACTCTTGCCCAGGAAGCAGTCATTGTTTCAAGCAGACATTTCTTCAATGAAACAGGTAGCCATAAAAATCTGCTTCTAATTAGTACATGGCTTTTTCTCATTATTAAATACACAGAACAAGGAGCTAATTTCACTGAGAGGAAAACAATATATTAAGTTAATTTCTCCCTGGAAGGAAACACTCTCAGGTATTCAATATGCGAGTAACATTTCATGCCTTGACCATCATTTGACACCGTAAGTGTCTAATTATTGCTAGGGAAATATGGTTCACATATGTGTAAGGACCACATTCTTGGAAAAAGATCATACCATTTATAAAATCTTAAAATAAAACATAAAATAAAATAGAAAACTACCCAGTCTAGGACACAGAATAAAAGGGTCAGAGCTTTACAAGATCTAGAAACCTGATAATCTAGGGAAATCAGACCTGAATTTTCTTTCTCTTTTCTTTTTAAAATCAACTTGACCCCAATATTTTGTTAATTTACCTGAATAAAAATAATTTAAAGAGCATACACATGGTAAAGGAAAAGTATATAATCTAGATAGTACGAATGTGGTAACTGGTAGTTTGAAAATGTAATTGCAAACAATTGAAGTGGATTTTCAAAATATTAGGTATTTTGGTAGCAAATATAAATGGATTCATAATATATAGGCTTCAGAGAACAACTTCTTACTCACCGAGAAAACCAGATTAAAACATCTCCAACAGATGGCTGTCTAGCCTCAGCTTTAACAAATCCCAGGGAGAGGATCCTATCACCTCTCTTGGTAATTGGTTCCATTGTCAGAGAGCTCTTATTGTTGGAAAAGTCTCCTCCTCCTCCTCCTCTTCCTCCTCCTCCTCCTCCTTCTCCTCCTCCTCCTCCATTGAAATCTGCTTTCCTGGAATTTAAATCCATTGATTTGTATCACCTACTCAAGAGCAATGAAGAACAATCAGATCTTCTTGGTGGAAACCTTTGTAGAATGCCGGCCATGTTACTCCTTCTGTCACAAGGCTATTATGTGCAGACTCTTCAATCTCTCTTTCTGTGACATAGTTTCTACCAGTAGTAGCCTAATTATCCTGTTTGCTCTTCTTTGAATCTATTCTACTTTGTCTGAATCTGAAATTTCATTTGTCTTTCTGACTACCATATCCCGAGTTAATTCATATTCATATTCAGCTAGTATTCAAAGATATTTTTCCAAAATATTATTACCAACTCAAGTAGTAATTGCTCCCACATAACTTGTGCACTTGACTTTTGCTTCTTATGTGAAGAAATCTGCATTTGTTAAACTTCATTTGCCTTTCTTAAATTCCATTCTGTTGTTTTCTTACCAAAACAAAACGGTTTGAAATTTCATTTTTTTAAATTTATCAATTAACTTTAATTGATTTCTTAATTTTAATGACCCACTTTTGCATTATCTGAAAATTTAATAGAATTTCTTCCACCTCTTCATCAAGTCACGAATAAATATGTTAAAGAGTACAAGTTCCAGGATGGATTATATGATATTCCAATTGATACTTCTTTCCAATGTGATGAGGAACAATTGATTAAGACTGTTAAAGAAATATCAAGTACCAGCTAAGAGCTGAGGTTGATTAATTCTTCAGCCTGAGGTCATTTTTTTGGGGGGTGGGGGGGGTGGGAGGGGTTTGTCATTTTCTTTTTGAATTTCATATTGTGAAAGTGAATTTTCTTTTTTAAAAAAATTATTCTAATTGTTATAAACAACTATCCCTTTCATTGTTCCCAGATATAATAACTAACATTTTCTTCCTATGAAACTGAGAAGAAACTCATGACATTTCCTCTGGGAGAGGAAGTCTTTATCAATAAACATTACCCTGTCTCCCTTTCCTTGTTATTCATTCCAAATAAATTAAAGGAATCTGCAATATATATTGCAACATAGAAGGCAGGGCTGGCAACTTCACCAAAGCAATTTGCGCAGATGCCCCAGGGCCCTGGCACTGCTATGGGGCCCAAAGGCATCCATATGCTTGAGTTCTGCTACAGATTCTTTTGTCAGGATGATGTGGACTTCAATATAACTCACAAAGCCCGATGCTATAGCAAAATAAATTACCAGCATACTATTAGTCTCTGATGCCATTCCAGATTTTGAACCACATTGGCAACAAAGATTGGCATTGTTAAAGGCTTATTACTCAAGGCCCATAAAATGCTGGAAGTTGGCCTTAAAAGGAGGGGAGTGGATACATGGCAACAACACACATAGTAATGAAACAATAACAATAGATGATGTGTGTTTTTTTCCCAATTGGCACTTTCATCCAACATTTTAAACTTCTTTCTCACACCCAGAGCTGCAACTCCAGGCCAACGTATCATGTGATAGTCATTCTGGATGTAGCTCATGGACCACATTTTGCCTAAACTTCCTTGAAGAAATCTACATGTTGAAGAGAAAAATACACACTGCAGTAGTATAATAAACTAATGAAATGTGTTCTCCATGAGTAAAGTATCAGGACTTCATCAAATACAATAAGGTTTTATGACCAAATACATTTGAAAGACACTTTCGAAAGTCAGCTTTAGGCTATCTGAACGGGAGAAAGTAAGTTCTTCAAGCTTAGTAGGGGGCACGCAGAACTTCAAAACTATATTTCATTCTAACCTTTGCTTGAATAGCAATGTTTTCCCCTAAGGATCTATGAAAAAGTAAATCAGTAGAAAAATTATCAGATTGGTGGTAATGAATTGGCTAAAGAGACTTTTAAAAAACTGAACTGCTTACATTAGTATATTATTTCTTTTCCTAAAGCTTCCTGGAAAGATAGATCTTGCAAATAGAGGGCATGACAAAATGTAATTCTGAGAGAACAAAACAAATTTCATTCCTGACGTACACTGTAACACAAATGAATGAGCATGTCTTAAAGCCTCAACACAATTTTTAAATTGTTTTACTTTGATGTCATTGTGATTAGGTACAGTTGTCTGTTCCTGGAAGAAACAAGCTATGGATAGAGTAGAGTAGAGTAGAGTAGAGTAGAGTAGAGTAGAGTAGAGTAGAGTAGAGTAGAGTAGAGTAGAGTTGAGTTGAGTTAATGGTTTTCTGCAAAGGGTTCTATACTGAAGTAGCCCTTTGAGGTCTCAGTTAATGTTGTTTCATCTAAAGGAGAATATTTTCCCCTGTAAAGCAGCCAATAAACTGTTGGGCTTAATCTGTAAGAAAGTAAAGTGCTGTAACTGAAAGAGATAAGGGTACTTGAGGCAACATGAGCAGAAACACACATTTTTCAAGCCACACCAGGAAAAAGCATCTGTATATTGAATTTGCCAGGAAAGGGAAGTGAACAAAAGCTGAGATCATGCTTCTACACTTAAAAATGTTGCTATCCTCTTCTAGATAGTGCATACAAGTCCTAAATCACCTCCCTTGTGTCCACTTGGCTTTGCTTTCTAAGATACAAGGAGCATTGAGAACATTACAACACCCATGAACATCACAACACCCACTCAATACATATGCCTTCATCTTTCTTCTTTAACACATCCAGTGGTTCTGACAGCTGGACATTGGAAGAACACAAAATGGCAGCTAGTTGCTATTCTTTCCCCTTCCTTGTTCTTTTCTGGACATTATTTTTCTTCATAGAAAGGTAAAGAAGTAGAAGAAAAAGCAAACAGTACATGGGGAGTAGGAGTGAGAGCAGGAAAGCTGTCCCTTGTCACAACTGAGGAAACAAGGATAGAATAAGGCAAGATATTAGTGTGCCCTAGCTGCAGAAATGGGCAAGGAAAAATATGGATGACGTGGGAATTACATACTGTGGCTGTTCTCTCCACAACTCTAAAGACTTGGGGCAAAACTCACTTTGCAGAATTTCTTCTAGAGAAGGCGTTTTCAAACTTTTCAGACTATAAAGGTAAAGGTTCCCCCACACATATGTGCTAGTCGTTTCCGGCTCTAGGGACAGTGCTCATCTCCATTTCTAAGTTGAAGAGCCAGCGCTGCCTGAAAACGTCTTTGTGGTCATGTGGTTGGCATGACTCGATGCCGAAGGCGCACGGAACGCTGTTACCTGCCCACCGAAGTGGTCCCTATTTTTCTACTTGCATTTTTTATGTGCTTTCAAACTGCTAGGTTGGCAGAAGCTGAGACAAGTAATGGGAGCTCACTCCATTACTCGGCACTAGGGATTCGAACCGCTGAATGGCTTACCTTCTGATCGACAAGTTCAGCATCTTAGCCACTGTGCCACCATGACATTTGTCATTAAAGTGTAAACAGTGTAATAAAAACAAGCAGGTTAAAATATTGTTGGATTTTCAAATACAAACTGATAAAAGTCTTGGCTCACAACACACCAGATTTAACTGTGGTAGAAAAAAAACTGGTGTGGATAATTGATGTGCAAAAGCAGGAGATAGTAGAAGTCAAAGAACTGGAGAAGACCACAAGCTATCAAGATCTGATAATCAAAATTGAAAGATTGTGGCGTAAACAGGGTGTTGTGATCCCAGTGGTTATTGGCACCCTGGGTGCTATACCAAAAAATCTTGGATGGTACCAAGAAAATGTGCTCATTGACAAAATTTCAATCTGTCAACTACAAAAAGTCAGAATGCTTGGATCCACACACATGCTACACTGATACATTACTACATCCTAGGTTCTTGGGAAGAACTCAAAGCACCTGAAGAACTTAAAACTGTGATCTTACCATTCTGTGTACAGTATATAATAGTAATAATAACCCAAGGATGGCATGCGTGATAATCATTTTTAGTCCACTGAGAATGCTTTTCTGGTGTTTCGGAAACTCGATAGTTTATTTAGTACTATTTAAAAGCTATCTAAAATGGCTTATATATATAATTTGGACTGTTGATTGACCCACATTTTAATGTTGTTCTGTGTTTAATTAAAAAATCACCATGAGTAGGAGTCTTAGATTATCTTTTTCTTAATATACACATTGATGTGATTTTTTTTCAGTATAACATTGAGTTATCCTCATTTACCATATAGTTTTTGTATGTTATAACAGAAAATTTAGCTCAATAAATATGTACTATTCCGTTCACATTAAAATACAACACAAATAACATTTTCTGCAGCTCTAGTAAGTTCCTCTTCTCCTATTTTAATGCAATGTCATTTTAATTGTTTTGTGCTGCCATATGAATTTGTCCTTTTCCATTCATGTTTTACAAAAGAAGCAAGCATTTTAAATATATAAATAGGAGGGAAAGAAATGAAGTTAGGGAGAAGCCAAACACTTCACCAAACAATCAGGTTCAATTTACAATGGTAGAGATATCTTGACATATTTTCTGCATTCTGGGCACAATAAGGTACCTTCAAGATCATCAGGACTTTTATTCTTCTTGCAAAGCATAGAAAAGTTCACATGTGAACAGACATTTCCTGTTTTCCAGGTGGTTTTTTTTTCTCTGAAGCCACAATGAAGGTGACAAAGAAGAGAGAGAGAAAGAGAAGGCAAATAAATACCATCAGAACCTGCAGATTACATCCGTTTAAATAAAATAGATAATATGTGTGCCCTGAGAACTGACCTTTACCATACAAAAGAAGGTTATGTTTTAGACCTTATTTCCTTGCTGTGCTTATTTGTATTGAGAGTAATGTAGTTAATGTGCAGTGCAGAAAAAAAAACTTGAGTAGTTTTAGTATTTATTCTATTTCTCTTCCTAGAAAATGTTCTGAAATGCCACAGTGATAGTGAAGGTGGCTGAGGTTACTGTTCCCCCTGGAAAGCGGGAGAGTTCTCTAAGTCAAAGCAAGCATTTTATCCCTTAAAAAGTTATTGGCTTTTCATACTGCCTTTTATTTCACATTGCAGAGTGATTTGCAAAGCCTTTGCAGCATAAATATGTGGCATGAACTGACAGTCAAGAATTATTTCAACTTTTTTTTTAAAAAAAGCTACTGTTTTATTCTTACTTCATTTGCCCTAATTCAAATTTATATCGTTTAACATCTACTGTACATTGTGCTTCATTGAATATTAACAACTACCCTACTTTGTCTCAGTACAACTTCCTTGTTAAGTAGAGCTGTTTTTTTTATTCCCATATTACAGATAGGAAAGTTGAGGCTGAAGCTAATTTCTTCCCTTCCTACCTCTTACTAGTTTGACATTTATGCCCTTAGCTGTTGTTTTATACACAGTTCACTTTAGATTTCAAGGTATGTTTGACAAGGAGTTCTACTTTAGATTCCTGTTCATGGATTTATCTGACATCAGCAGACAGTTACTAGCTGCCATTTTAAATATGTTAAATATTGCTGCAGGCAGTCCAGGAAAATTAAAGTGACAGGCTGTGGACCCTACCACTTAGTGTGGGAGCTCCCGCCAAGTATTACCATATGCAGGATCTGGCAAGATACTAAGGCTCTAGTACCTGCCTGGGGATATGCCAGAACAATCATGTTGAAAGCAATTAGCCATGGTTCTTCTCTGGTTATAAGTTACTTTCAGTACTAAGGAAAAGTTTAATCATTCCTTTCCATTACAGCCCAATGCACAATAGGGGAGCTATTCAGTGTACAAAGTAGCAAAGTACAAAAAAAGAAAAAAGAAAAAAAAAGAAAGAAAAAGGTAAAAACCCAAATTTAAGTCACATATGAGAATTCATGTGCCTAACTGAAAGTAAACACATGAAACACACAAAGCCAAAAGCAAACAAATGAAATGTGATTGGACTAGACATCCTGTGATAAAAACGAATGGCATTTGAGGAGACAGTTTTGGTGCTCAGCAAAGGGCTTAGGCAAGTTTTCCCAAAGCAGCAACCTTCCTATTTGAGTCTTCAGTTGCCAAAGCCGAACTACGAGATTTGCCAGGTTGGTTAAGAAATTGCTTCCATGATGCTCTCTTGCCTCTTGCTCTTGGACTCAGAATCACATACTGAAGGTTGCAAACACCATATGTTCTCTAATAGTCCTCCTGAGCAGAGAAAACCCTGTGGAGATAAAATCCAGGTTGCTCACTTAAGTCATTAAGTCCATTTCATGCTCACTAACTGGCTAAAGCTTGAAATGAGCATGTCTTTTGCCTAGCCCTTCATTGCCACCCCCTCTGGACACTGTCTATTCCCAGGCCTCTGGACATCGCATATTCCCTCATCTCCTCTGGTGGTTTCAAGCCTTATTTGAGGGTAGGCTAATCCCATCACAATCTTTCTCAGGCCAGGTAGGCCACAGAATGAGCAACTGTAATGCCCTTTGAAGTAATTACTGACCCTCAGGGGGCTGAAGAGGCCTTGCTAAGTGGTTTCTGCTTTTTCAATCCGTATTATGTGTCCCTGAGACTCCTTTGCATGGACAAGGGCATAATGAACTTAAATGGCCTGTTGAGTATTCATTAAAGTACTTCCATAGGAAGAAGACCAAAAGAAATCATCCCAAATGATTAGAGCACAGGACTACAGTCTTTTTAAAAAATGATGATTAAAACATGATTTGTGAAACTTGTTGGGAAACCTCCAGTCAACTCCCTTAAGTGACCTTCTGAAATAAAATATTCATCTGACAAATGACCACATTTTGAATACCGTGTATATTTCCTGCAATATCTCTGCAATGCAGAAAGGATATTGCAGAGTCCCCAAACATGTAGAAAACAGCCCCAAGGACTAGAACTTTTGGAGGGATTTTTTATTATTATTTTTATTACATTTATATCCCGCCCTTCTCCAAAGACTCCGAAGACTCAGGGCGGCTTACATTGTGTAAGGCAATAGTCTCATCCTATTTGTATATTTATATACAAAGTCAACTTATTGCCCCCCCCCAACAATCTGGGTCCTCATTTTACCTACCTTATAAAGGATGGAAGGCTGAGTCAACCTTGGGCCTGGTGGGATTCTGCAGGCTCGAATCTGCAGAATCTGCAGGCTCGAAACACAGCAAGCAGCTGTGTTTAATAACAGGCTGTCTTATAGCCTGAGCCACACCGCGGCTTGTTGCATTGAAATGGACTGTCAGAATTTAGAACTTAGAATGATAGGAAAGATTCTTTTTCACAGAAAAGGGAGGAAGTAAGTAGGCTGGTCCCTTTTACTGCACATCAAGCTTTTTAAGATGTGTGGGTCTGCATTTGTTATAATATGGAAACAAAAAAAATATTCTGTCTTGCAACCCTCATCCATACACTGAAGTGGTACAATTATGGTAGCTATTTGTCTAGTTCAATTCCCAAGTCTTCCTAGGATTGATAAGATAACAGATGGAGCAGGATTGAGAAATTGAGGCACCTGGACTCATTATTAATGTCTTCCTCCTTGATAAGCTATAAAATCATCCAAGCCAGCTATAGAGGTTGTCAGATTGTTTTAAAGATAAGGAGTGCCATCTGAAATCGTTCTGCAATGCAGAGTAACACATGTGACAAAACTATGCCAGTATATATGACCCTGCATAGGGCCTAGTATTGGGGAAAGGCAAAAACGACGCTGCCTTTATAGATTGGAAGTATTTTTCTAGTCCAGTTTCCAGATTCCTTGTCACTCATAATATCGGATGAAATGCTTCATGAACCAATCATGCAGCTGCCCTGAAAATCTTCCAGAGGAGCCGTCAAACATCCTATTAACACACTTACTGACACTGGTCACAGATGACTGTCTTTCTAACATGCCAGACTCTGAAAATATAAATAGTTTTGTTGGAGGTTTCCTTGAATATGAACACACTAAACAAATAATGCTGTGTTGCCCAGAATTGGAAACAGGAAAACATGCCATCAAATGCAATGATAACAAAAAAGGTGCTCGATTGTGCAGAAATGGATAAATTAACCATGGAGTTAAAAGAAAGAGAAGAAACAGAGTATTACAAAAGTTGGAATATGTGGTATCAATGGCTAGAAACGAGATGTAAAATCAGTGCATAAAGATGATATAGAAAGTATGTTAAATTGAAAGTTATATATATTCATGAATATGATAAAATTTGTTAAAGGGTAAAAGGAATGTGTGTGTGTGTGTGTTACATATATGAAGAATATACTAAATTGATGTTAATGAAGAACAAATGTAGAATATAGTAAAAGATATTACATATTTAAAGGGGTACATAATGTATAAAATAATAGGCCACAAACTAGAATTATAAAATTTGAATTGTTACCAATAATTGAAAGCTGTAAAAATGGAAATGCATTTTTAAAACTAAAAAAGGTTGAATAAAGACTATTAAAAACAAAAACAAATGCTGTGTATTAATGTAAAACTATTTTTTTCAATGGAACTAAATGTAGTGTGGCCTTAGTTTGGGGAATGTACATGCACAATTCATTTATTAAGCCAAATTTAGCAATTAGCAAATTTAAGCAGATTGAGAAATATTTAGAAATATAAAAATAGTTATGATTATTTTGCATGTGCAAAATATGATGTTTGCATGTGCACAGAGATGGAGATATATATATATATATATATTATATGATTTCTTGAATATTTCCCATACATGAAATATTTTCTCAAGCTATTAATATTCCTGTTCTTTGTAGACATCACACTATTCTGTAAATTCCAGAGCTGCTCCTTTCCTCTCGGCATCAGGGATTATTATGAACACTTTATGAATCATTGCATTCTCATCATCCTTTATGAGTATGCTTGAATCAAAAATACACACAGGTACTGTTTTATGATTGGCACAGCTTTGATTGGCTTTTCTCATTTATCAAGTTATAATGCATTTCAGAAATCTACTCAGAAGACAATACTCTGAATTCTCAGCAGAAATAAAAGTTTGGGACTGATTTTATTTAAGTGAAGGTTCTGTTATTTTATAAATACTAGTCTTGGTAGATAGAAGCTTGAAATTGCTATCTTAGAAAATATATAAAATAACTGTATACTCTGGCACAGGGGTTTCCAACCTTGGCAACTTTAAGACTTGTGGACTTTAACACCCAGAATTCCTCAGCCAGCTTTGGTGGCTGAGGAATTCTGGGAGTTGAAGTCCACAAGTCTTAAAGTTGCCAAGGTTGAAGACCTGTACTCTGGTATGCTGATGGGGAAGAGAATGACCATGATTATCCACAACTAGAGTTGTCATTCTCCTCCTCCTCCTCCTCCTCCTCCTCCTCCTCTCTACTGGAGAAAATATAGTAACTCTATCATGTCTGTCTGTCTGTCTGTCTGTCATCTATCTATCTACTGTGTTTCCCCTAAAACAAGACCCACCCCGAAAAGAATCCCTATCATGTTTTTGAATGCATGCTCAAATTAAGCCCTACCCCCAAAATTAGCCCCAAATAAGACCCCGCCTACCACGGGATGCAGGGGATGGGGTGAGGTAAAAATTAAGCTAGGATGCTGATGTGGGGGTGGAGCTGCCCTACTTACCAGGCCTAGCACACCCTGACACCTGCCTCGCCTTCTTCTGCGGCCATTTCTTCTGCAGCCCACTTCTTCTGCAGCTGCTTGCTGCTACTCACACATGTCACCCCTGGCCTCTGTTTCGTCATCAGAGCCTTCCAGAAAGCCCTCTGCAGCTGAGAAATGGGCTCCAGATTGATGTGTGATTGATGTGTGCCTCTATTTCGCTGCCAGAGCCTTCCTGAAAGCCCTTTGCAACCAATAACAGAGCTCCAGATCAATCTGGAGAAATGTTATCGGCTGCAGAGGGCTTTCCAGAAGGCCTCTGATGGCAAAATGGAAGCCAGGGGCTGCCACATGCATCAATATGGAGCCTGTTTCTCAGCTGCAAAGGGCTTTCTGGAAGGCTCTGGTGGCAAAACAGAGACTGAGGGTGATGTGTGCAAGCAGCAGCAAGTGGCCACAGAACTGGGTCAACAGTGCGCTCCTGCTGGGCGGGGCTGCCAATGCCGGGTTGGCAAGGTGAGTCAATAATTAGTCCCACCCAAAAAGAAGCCCTAGCCATTTTTTCAGGGGTCAAAATAAAATAAGACTGGGTCTTCTTTTCGGGGAAGCATAGTATCTATCTATCATCGATGAATCGGTCTGCCTGCCTTCCTGCCTGCCTCTATCTGTCTGTCTGTCTGTCTGTCTGTCTGTCTATCTATCTCTAAAAAGCCATGGTGGCACAGTGGTTAGAATGCAGAATTTCAGGCGAACTCTGTCCTCAGCCTTCCATCCTTCTGAGATCTGTAAAATGAGGACCCAGATTGTTGAGAGGCAATATCCTGACGTTGTAAACTGCGTAGAGAGGGCTGTAAAGCATTATGAAGCAGTACATAAGTCTAACTGCTATTGCTATCTAGCTATCAAATTTATATAGTCCCCCTCTACCCCTCCCCCATTTCACCAAAAGCAACTCTGGAAAGCACATAACAATCAGATTAAAAATGAAAAATACAAACAAATATAAAATTGAAAAATCCATGTTAATAAACATTATAAAAATGAAAAATGCAGACCATAGAAAAGGGAGGATAAAATTGCCATCCCAACAACACAGCCATCTGAGCAACTCTCCAGTTGCCAGGGAACCCCAGGCCTTACAACATAGCCAGGTCTTGAGTCAAAAACTGCCAGTCCCCAATTCAGCATCAAAGAGATGTCACATGAAGGTCATTTTTTCTTCCAAACCCTAAATAAAGCAATATGTTTCTCAACACCATATTATAAAGGAGATAAATCTAGTTTAGCATAAGAAGAATGATTCCAGGTAGCTACTTGCAGAAAGAGTTAGGATCTCCAGCCAAGTGCCTCCACAATTATATTTCTTGTCCTAAACTCTCCTTTTATTTATTTTACTGGGGGGCAAATGAAGTACACAAGTGCTTAAACCCTGAGAAGGCATTAATTTTCCCCCTTCCTCGAGATCCAATTTATTCTATTACTAAATAGTGCCAAAGGTAATGTATTTAAAAGAGATGTTGAAGTGATCAGGTTGAAATTTATGTTCACTAAAGAAAAGAGGTGGCTTAATTGAATTGGTGCACTTAACTCATTAACCCTTTGCCTCTAGGACTAATAAGGGTGAATCCTGGGTTGTTAATAATTGCAATGGCACAAAGTTGTGCTTTTCATGGCTGTTTAGAAAAAAAGAAAGAAAGAAAGAGGGCAAGAAGAATTAAAGAAAGAATAGAAGGAGAAATTGCATAGCCAGGTGAAATTGGTTCACAACCAAATGAATATCAGGTTATTTTCTTCCTTCTTAAGATGTAGATGAGGACAGGTGAGAAATTCATTTATTCATAATTTTATTAATTTTTATTATTGAAAACTGCCCAGAATCTAGTAATTTTTGTAAATAAAGAAACAAACTTGGCCTTCTCTTTGCAGCTTGTAGTGCTTTTCCAGAAGTAATTCCAAAAGCAACTAGATACATATCATCCTTCTCTTCTAGTAACTTAGAATTCAACTATGAAAAGAAAACTCATGCAAATTAGGAAAAGGGCAAAATACTTTTACAAAATCTTTTCCTTAGACAATCTCACAAGCTGAGGTTCAGGTGATATTTTGTACCCCATAATCTATTTCTTCACATCTTTCTTTCTTCCTTTTAGAAGATGTTCTAATCATATTTTCATAGATCAATATTTAGCCTGTCCTAACACTCAAATGGCTAAGCTGCCTTAATTAATGCTTCTTTCAAAGGGCATGAAATTAAAAAACAATGTACGTTCCTCTAAAAAAATCTATAAGATGAAACTAAAATGTATTCTATTAGAGAGTTACAGAGCCAATGAACTCCAATTAAATTGGATCTAGGGATCAAAAGCACGTTTGGTAAGTTAAGTTTCAAATCAGGCTACTTTCTTGTCATTCAGAACTAATTCATGAAAACTATGAGATTTAGATCTCTGTGAAATATTGGTCTTTTTTATGTTATAGCAATATATCATGCAGGATGCTAAATGTGTGGTTTGAATATTCCTTTCTCTTCTTTTCTTTTCTTTTTTTCTTTTCTTTATGTAAACCTCTGACCCCATTCTCACACATTGATCGTATTCAAAACCATGCTTCTTGCAACAAAAAGCATTTTTAAAAAGTCCTTTTTCTAGCAATCTAGGGTAACCATATGACCTTTATTACAGGCAGTGAAGGTCTTTTTACTAAAATACTAACTGTTTGAGAAGCTGTACAGTCTAAATCCAATTTATTTGCATATGGATTTAGAATATTTGCATTTCATGTACCAGGATTGTAATACTCTGCATGGAGCATGTGCAGGGTTTGATGAAAGAGCAGTAGCAGGGATGGTGGGCCACTAAGAAGTATAGGGATGAAATAGTTTTTACCTTCCCTCATTAAGCACAATACTCAAGATGGCTAACTCTTCTTGCCTGCCTGCCTGCCTATCCCTATCTATCTATCTATCTATCTATCTATCTATCTATCTATCTATCTATCTATCTATCTATCTATCTATCTATCTATCTATCTATCTCTTAAAAGCCATGGTGGGACAGTGGCTAGAATGCAAAACTTCAGGCTAACTCTGTCCTCAACTTTCCATCCTTCTGAGATCTGTAAAATGAGGACCCAGATTGTTGACAGGCAATATATTGACATTGTAAACTGTGTAGAGAGTGGTGTAAGGCACTATGAAGCAGAATATAAGTCTAACTGCTATTGCTATTGCTATCTAGCTATCAAATTTATATAGCCCCCTCATTTCACCAAAAGCAGCTCTATCATCCATCTATCCATCTATCTTTAGCAATAGGACATCAAAAGCATCACAGCAACTAGATAAAAGTAAAAAAGCCAGATGTGAGCCATCCAATAACATCTGTTAAGATTAATATTACAAATTAAAACAAAGATAATTTAATTCAAGAGGCCCAAAATATGTTTAAGGAGAAAAAAAAGGTGTTCTGCAAAAATTACCATTCCAGGATCAGAATATCCTTGGGAGCCTTAGAATATTTTATTCCTCCTCCAAACCACTGTAGGAGTGGTTCAATTTTTCAGAAATTAGTCCTTAAAACTGAAAGTAGGCAGAACATGAAGTTTTTTTCTACTTTGAGGGAGTTAGGTGATTCTGTCAAATGCAACCATACTTGTGGGATATAGGAAATTATGAAGGTTTTCCATAAATATATAAAAAATATTGAGATCAGAGATAAAAGGTGTTTGAATTGGTTTGAAGGGGTCTCAAGCAAAATGTAAAGTGGGAGTCCATGGCTTCCTTACGCTGGATCTTAATTAAATATCTAGCTTGCTTGCTCTACTCTTTCATCTGGATAATAGTAATCATACCTTCTCTTCTTCATTGCTGCTATGTGGATGCTATATTTGTCTGTCTTGGTTGTAGGAGGACTGGGGGATCATAGGCATGTTCCTTGTGGTCTATGATGTTCGTATGCACTAGCCCAGGGTTCTCCAACCTTGGCAACTTTAAGACTTGTGGATTTCAACTCCCAGAATTCTGTGAGTTGAAATCCACAAGTCTTAAAGTTGTCAAGGTTGGAGACCCCTATGCTAGCCCATCAAGAAAAATATTGCATCAATAGTATGGCCTTTTTGCTAATTGAACAAAAGCAAAACAGATACAATTAGATGCTGAGTCTCTAGAAAGAGTACAGAGAAGAGCATCAAAGATGATTAGGTGATGAACAATTTCAGGAATTGGGTAAGTCTAATTCCCCAGTCCTGTTTCTAATCCATTGTTGGGCCCTGGAATGTCAGTGTTAGCATAGGCAAAGCTTATGAGCTGTCTCCCATCATTTTTAGCCATAGATTCATAAAGTTGTAGTTCAAAATATCTAACAGGCACTAGGTTAAACGGGATTAGCCATACCACATTCAGACACATCTTTTCAAAAAAGCATGCTTAAAAAAACCAGTAAACAATGCAAAGGAATATATTCTTGCTGAGGAAGTATGTCATCTTTCTCTTGGATTTGAAAATATATTTTGCAAGTGTATAATCAACTTGCCAAGCCACAGCTTCTCCCTTCAGATCTGATGTCTAATGCTGCTTGTAATAAGTACAGAAAACATTTTGGTATTAGTGTGGCTGTCATCATCATCATCATCACGCCAAATGTTATTGTCACTTTCCTCCATATTTTATTTAAACAATTATGATATATTACCTCACTTCATTGCAGTTCATATGATTACATAAATCACACAAACGATAAGTTTAGGCATACTAAGGTATCCCCATGAAGCAACATATAAAGTACAGTATAATCATGTTAAGATAATTTGGATTCTTGAAGAGATTTAGGGATTTGAAATGGCTCAAAAATACAATATTCCATTTAGATAGTTACAGGCCTCTATCTTCATTCAGAAGTGTAGAACATGAGGAATAACAAATATCTTCAGCCTACCCAGGAATGTCAGCGATATATTTTCTGAACTTTCTAGTTTCATTTTTATCCTTTTTAGGATATTGGAATCTCAGTGAATAAATGTAAATCAATTCTGCATTGTCACCTCCAGGTTGCCAGTGTTGGGAAGTCATCTGTATGTGTGCGAGAGAGTGAGTGTGTCTATTTAAAATAACATAAATGAAAAGCAAGAGAGGACTTGATGGTAAGAGCTGTTTCGGTAGCAAGCATAATCTAAATACTTGAACATAAAAATTAATACCTCACAAAAAAGGTGAATGGTAATGTTTTTGCAAAATTTTGCCCATACTGATAGACAGGTAACTTTGTAGATGCTGTGATCCAGTACAAAATCAGGGAAACAATAAAACAAGCAGATTTTAAATGTTTCTACTTTGAAATGAAAACTTCATGAATTTCTTGCCTTCAATCTAAGGTAGCCATTAAACATTTATCCATTTGATATATTTATAGTCCATTGCAAACGTGCTCAAGTCGTAAGCAATAATAAAATAGAAAATAAAATACTAGATGTATAATCCAAATGCATCAGTAATATTAAAAATAGATGGCAGATAGAGATGGATGGTTCCTACACTTTCTCACTTCTCTTGTTTCTTCTGATTATGATATAGAGATAGGGTCTTCTTTAATTTTCTGAAAGATGTGAGAATAGAAGTTTCATTTGAATGTTACCAACACTATCAGCACCACCTGATAGGCTGCCTTCTCTTTCTATATTCCATTTTCTCTCTCTATTGATTTTGAAAATTATTTGAAAGAGGTACCTCAGAACATGTAGGAACTCAAGCACAGCAGCCTTCTCAAGCAGCTGCATGTTATTTTTGGCTTTCATAGGAGCTTGAAAAAGTGACTGGTTTAATGAGCCAGTCATCAATCATAATTTTTAATGAGTTGACTCCTTAAAGTAGCAATATCCATTTTTGGATTTGGGCCATAACCAGAGAAAAAAAAAAGCAATTGCTCCAAAGAATTTCTTTGCATTCTGAAATCTCTTCCAATTCATGTGCAAAACATGCGTAGTTGTAGAAATTATATCTTGTGGAAAGTTCTATACCCCAAACACCAAACCAACATGTAGTTAAAAAAAATATCTAAGAAATGTAGCACACAACTCTATATAAGTAACTTGTTACTATCAACTACTACTGACTTTCCAACCAATGAGGAATAATTGGTTGAGGAATGAAGATGGAAGAAAGAAGTGGACCATAAACTGGATTTTCATGAAACTGGATGTTTGTGAATTCAGATGGAAAGAATGTCAGATCCAATGGACTGAAAATGGTATAGGAGAAAAGTATCTAAGAAGGATGAGAAATCCTGCTAAACAAAAGATTGAACACTTGAATCCTACCAGATTAGAAAATAGGAGATATATAAAGATATTAGTGTAGACCTATGCAGAGCGCACAAAGGTAATGGAGGAGACAGTATTCCAGTTGAACTATTCAAAATCTTAAAAGAAGATGCAATAAAAGTGCTACACTCAATTTGCCAGCAAAATTGGAAAACTCAACAGTGGCCACAGGATTGGAAAAGGTCAGTTTACATTCTGATTCCAAAGAAAGGCAATGCCAAAGAATATTCAAATTATTGCACCATTGCACTAATTTCACATGCTAGTTAGGTTATGCTTAAAATCCTATGAACTAGGCTCCAGCAGTAAGTGGATCGAGAACTAACAGAAGTACAGGCAGGATTTCAAAGAAGCAGAGGAACTAGAGATCAAATTGCCAAAATTCGCTGGCTCATGGAGAATGCTAGAGAGTTCCAGAAAAACTTCTACTTCCGCTTCATTGACTATGCTAAAGCCTTTGATTGAAGCCCAAAATCTTGCCACAATTTGTTGATTGATCACAACAAATTGTGGCAAGATCTTAAAGAGATGGGAGTACCAGACCATCTTATTTGAGAAACCTATATGCGGGTCAAGAAGCAACAGTGAGAACTGGACACAGAACCACTGATTGATTCAAAATTGGGAAAGGAGTCCGGCAAGGTTGTATACTGTCTCCCTGCCTATTTAACTATATGCAGAGCAGATCATGAGAAAGGTGGGGCTAGATGAATCAAAAGTTGGAATTAAGATTGTCAGGAGAAATATCGACAACTTCAGATATGCAGATGATACCACTCTAATGGCAGAAAGCGAAGAGGAACTAAAGAGCCTCTTGATGCAGGTGAAGAAGGAGAGTGCAAAAGTTGGCTTGAAACTCAACATTAAGAAAACTAAGATCATGGCATCCGGCCCTCTCAATTCCTGGCAAATAGATGGGGAAGAAATGGAGGTAGTGACAGATTTTATTTTCCTGGGCTCCAAGATCACCACAGATGGGGAATACAGCAAAGAAATTAAAAGATGCTTGCTCCTGGAGAGGAAAGCTATGGCAAATCTAGATAGTTTACTAAAAACCAGAGACATCACCCTGCCAACAAAAGTCTATATAGTCAAGGCTATGGTTTTCCCAGTTGCAATGTATGGCTGTAAAAGTTGGACCATAAAAAAGGCTGAGTCCAAAGAATTGAGGCCTTTGAACTATGGTGCCAGAGAAGACTCCTACGAGTCCCTTGGACTGCAAGTCAATCAAACCAGTCAGTCCTAGAGGAGATCAACCCTGACTGCTCTTTAGAAGACCAGATTCTGAAGATGAAACTCAAATATTTTGGCCATCTAATGAGAAGGAAAGACACACTGGAGAAGAGCCTAATGCTGGGAAAGATTGAGGGCAAAAGAAGAAAGGGATGACAGAGAATGAGGTGGTTGGATAGAGTCACTGAAGCAGTAGGTGTGAGCTTAAATGGACTCAAGAGGATGATAGAGGACAGGAAAGCCTGGAGGAATGTTGTCCATGGGGTCGTGATGGGTTGGACACGACTTCGCAACTAACAACAAATGCAGAGCACTCTAAAATACTCAAATTAATACTAATAAAAAATCAAACATAGACAAAATAGAAGGATGGGTGTATTACCAAAGAAAAATACAATTGAGAAATTATAAAGATTAGGCCAACTTTGAAAGAACTGAGGCTAAATCCAATGATAATGTTACCTAGCCTGGTAACGAAACATTCAGAAACCAGCCCCCAAGCTCAGAAAATGAACCTTCACCCTCATCCTATACCCAAGCTACAGATATTCACCACTATTGCGAGCTGAGGATTGTAATAAATGCTCAAAATAATAACAACAAAAATGTTCAGAAGGTCAGAATAGGTCAGAGTAGGTCAGAAACAAAAAAGAAGAAAAACAGGTTGTAAATATGTTGTGAAGAAAAAAGTGGTAAATTAGTACTTGATGATAGTAAGAAGAAAGAATATTTTAATTTATATTTTCAACTGTCTTTTCTCAGAAGTGAAATAATCCCTATTCTTCTATGAATTATACACTAGTGCAGGTACTAGTAGAGGTGACTGTAGATTGTAGAATTGCTAACTCTTTGAAAAACCCAGAGAAAGTTGTAGAAGACTGGAGGAGACTAAATGCTTGTATCTTCAATAAAGGGAAGGAGGATCCAGGAAAGTACAGACCTGTCAGCTTGATTAATATATTTGGCAAGGTCCTAAAGCAAATATTAAACAGCATATTTGTGAGCACTTGGATAAGATTGCAGCAATTAACAAGAGGCAGCATGCATGGTTTTGCCGCAAAAAAAGTGTATAAGACCTATCAACCAGTTGCCTCGTAAAGAAATGATCCCTTTCATTGAAGGTCTTCAAATGAGTGGTCCAAAATGCTTCAGTAGGTCTGTAAGGGAATAAGAGTTTGCACTAGTTACCTCAAAAGTTATTTCCAGTTCTATCAGTGGTAGGATTCAAATTTTTTCAATACCAGTTCTGTGGGTGTGGCTTGGTGGGCATGGCATGGCTTGGTAGGTGTGGCTTGGTGGGCGTGGCAGGGGAAGGATACTATAAAATCTTTATTCCCTCCCAAATCCAGGGGAAGGTTACTGCAACATCCCCATTTCCTCCTGATCAGCTGGGACTTGGGAGGCAGAGAATAGATAGGAGCGGGGCCAGTCAGAATTTTTACTACCGGTTCTCCGAACTACTCAAAATTTCTGCTACCGGTTCTCCAGAACTGGTCAGAACCTGCTGAAACTCACCTCTGAGTTCTGTGATTATATTGCAAAAATGTAAAGCATCCAAATATGTTTCTCTTTCAAAAAGGGAAAAATGAGAAGAAAATAAGGTATACTAGTATTGAAAACATAATCTGCAGGAAAGTGGCATCCAGCTTATAAACAGTGTACCCATGGCTGAGGCTCCATTCCAGACCTCCAAATACAATAGTAAAGCCATGTCTTTGGGGCCTTCCAGAAAGCCAAGAGGGTCAGGACCAATCTAATCTCAAGGGGAAAGATAATCCAAAGGACAGGTGCTATGGCAGAAAATGTTCTCCTTTTATATCTCCTCAGATGACATTTCTTGGTAGACTAGACTATTAACATGCCCCTTTTGCAGACCTGATGGTGCAGAAAGATGTGACTGGGGGAAAGCAGTCCTTCCAATAGCCCTCAAATAATTTAGAATTCTAATCAGTTTCGTTTTTATGGCATTCTCCTACTTTTTGCTCTCAGTTTTTATGTTACAGCCTGGTAAGGGCAGCTTAGTCTGGCAGCATTTTGCACTGATCCAGGAGAAAGCCTATTTTCCATTGAAATGCTAATGGGAATGTAAACTGTATCATCTGCATCTCCTTTGGGCCCACATATAATTTACACATAAAATGAAACTGCACATGGCCTTGTTTCTTCACATATTTGTTTAATTATCTTTCTTTAAAAGCTTTTTTTTTCAATTAATTTTCAATTAAAAAAAGGAAATTTAAAAAGTCAGTTTATCCACATACCTGATAATTAAATAATGTTTGGGGAATAATTAGATGATCTAATAAAGGAAATCTGTCCAGCTGTAACATAACTAACACTCTGCAAAGGTTTTTCTAATAACTCCTCACTGAGCAGCGTGTTAAGTAAGATGACCAAATAAGAACAGAGCATGGTTCCTGCACTTTTAGTACTTGTGCCAAAGACATTTCAGCAGCAGCAGCTTTTCATGCAATAACTAGAGTACTGGAAAGTTATTTTTTTAATGTTATGATTGACAAACAGTAAAGATGACAGGGTTCCTAACCCTAATCCTAACCCTCCAATACCATTTGTTGTATGTCTAATGATCTGATTTCCCTCTCCTCCAAGTTCTCCAGAAATCAGTGAAAAATTTACCAAGGAAAATGCTAATAGAATATAACAAAACTAATAATATGCATATGTTTGCAAACATGCAGTACTTTAGCAAAAACACTGATCCTAAATGAATAAAAAAAAAGTTTTCCCTTGACATCTAAGCATTTATAACATTGCTCTTAAAAGAGTACGTTCGTATACAAAATGGAACTGTCCTGAATGCATTTAAAAGTTCCAGTAAAATGTTTCAAGGTGGCCGTTTTTTGACACAACGAACAATAAACAAGCAATAGAATCTTAGAGCTGGAAAAGATCATTTATTTTATTTATTTATTTTGTCAAATAAATATTAAATAATATATATAAGCATAAATTGAGGTGCACCCGGAGGCTGCAGTTAGTCCAGAATGCAGCTGCGCGAGTGGTAATGGGAGCCGCTCGTGGCTCCCATGTAACACCACTGCTCCGTAGTCTGCACTGGCTTCCTGTAGTCTTTCGGGTGTGCTTCAAGATCCTGGTTACCACCTTTAAAGCGCTCCATGGCTTAGGACCCGGGTACTTACGAGACCGCCTGCTGTTACCTTATGCCTCCCATCGACCCGTACACTCTCACAGAGAGGGCCTTCTCAGGGTGCCATCCGCCAAACAATGTCGGCTGGCGGCCCCCAGGAGTAGGGCCTTCTCTATGGGAGCACCGACGCTCTGGAACGAACTCCCCGCTGGCTTACGTCAAGTGCCTGATCTTCGGACCTTTCGTCGTGAGCTAAAAACATATTTATTCATTCAAGCAGGACTGGCATAAATAGTTGATTTTAAATTGGGGTTTTAGTAATATTTTAAATTTTTAAATCTTTTAAATTACCGGCCGTTTAGTAATAGTTTATTTTAATTTCTTTTAATTGTATATATTTTGTATTTTATTCCGGCTGTACACCGCCCTGAGTCCTTCGGGAGAAGGGCGGTATAAAAATTTAATAAAATAAAAAATAAAATAAATAAAAATAATAAATTGAAAACATAAAAATGAATACAACTAAAGGGAACATTAGGACAGGGACGGTAGGCATGCTGGTGCTCTTATGCACGCCCCTTACAGACCTCTTAGGAATGAGGTGAGGTCAGCAGTAGACAGTTTTAAGTTAAAGTTTTGGGGATTTGGGGATGAGACCATGGAGTCTGGTAGTGCATTCCAGGCATTAACAACTCTGTTACTGAAGTCATATTTTCTACAATCGAGATTGGAGTGATTCACTTTAAGTTTGTATCTATTGTGTGCTCGTGTATTGTTGTAGTTGAAGCTTAAGTAGTCTTCAACAGGAAGGACATTGTAACAGATGATTTGCGAGCTAAGCTCAGGTCATACCGAAGGCGGCGTAGCTCTAAATTTTCTAAACCCAGAATTTCAAGTCTGGTGGCATAAGATATTTTGTTGCAATCAGAGGAGTGGAGGAATCTTCTTGTGAAATATTTCTGGACACGCTCAATTATATTAATGTCTGATATGAAGTGTGGGTTCCAGACAGATGAACTGTAATTTATGCAATGTCAAATCCATTATTTACTTCAGGTATCCATCTTGAAGAATTCCAGAGAGCTCAGCCTCTTCTTGACCATATCCAATGACTACATCCTCTTTGTGCTGTTGGTTCTACTGAAAAATTGGACTTATTCTTATCTGGCTTCCTATAATTTAAATTCATCATTCTGTGTTCTGCACTGTGGAATAAGAGAAGGCCACTTTTATAATCTGCTTCAGAATTTATGTGACATCCTTTTCTGATTATTTGAAGAATGTTCTTGGGTCCACCAATCTTCGAATCATTTTGGAAAACAAACATATCCAGTTCCTCCAATCTCTCCTAACAGTACTTAGTTACTGGACCTCGGATCATCTTTGTTTTCTTTTTCTGAATCGGTTTTAGTTTGTCTAAATCAGTAGTAGTCAACCTGGTCCCTACTACCCACTAGTGGGCATTCTAGCTTTCATGGTGGGTGGTAGGGGTTTTGTCCAAGATTGAAGCACTTTCCTTTTTTTAATTTAATTGACTTTTTTAAAAAAAATTCATAACATTATTTAAAAACATTTTTATTAGGTTTTCATAATAAAATTCCCTGTGAAAATTTAAATTTCTAAAAATATACTATTTGTATTGCCCGCACATAAGTTTAGTTCACATTACGTAAGCAAAACTAAATGGCGCTATAGTGCGATCGCAAACAAAAGAGCCTCGTCCCAGAATAGCTCGCACATCTTCCCCCACACCACCTAGCTGTAACAGACAAGAAGAGCTGGTAGCCGGCCCCCCCAAACCCAATCCACAATGCACGAGAGGCATGCACAGATGATGATACATGGCGCATTACTGTGGAACCTGTGAGTGGTTAGAAAATTTTACTACTAACAGCGATACAAAAGTGGGCGGTAGGTATAAAAAGGTTGACTACCCCTGGTCTAAACTTTCTCAAAGTATAGTACCTAGGGATTATTTGATCAATTTAAAATAATTCTAGGATTTGGAAACTGTATTTCTATTGATACAGCTCAGAAGGCAAACTAAACATGAGCTATGCCACCACACTGCTGGCTCATACTCAACTTGTAATCAATTACTATTCCAAGTTCTTTTTGACAAACAGTATTACCAGCTCATGTCTTTCCCCATACTATATCTGTGGGTTTGACCTGTGTTTTTGAAGTGAAGAACTTTGCATTCTGTGCTGAATTTCATTTCTACTTACAGCACATTTTCCCAACTTATCAAGATGGCATTGAATTTTATTTTTATCAGACGACCAGATGTACAGTACCACCCAATTTTGAATTAGCTGCAAGTCTGAAAACCTTGCCTTCCATCTCATCTTCTAAGTCACTAATAAAAACATTGAAGAGCAGAGAACCTGTGACTGATGCTTTTAATATCCCACTTGGACCACCTTTTTCCAAGCGGAAGGGGAATCAGTGATGAGCACACTTTCTTTTTCCAATCAGCTATGTATTTGTCATGTCAATTAATTGTCATGCCATCAAACCCACACTAAACTAACTTGCTAATTGGCATGTCAGTGGGTACTTTGTCAAATGTTTAGCTAAAACCTGGGTAGATTATCTTTACTGCATTCCCACAATTCATAGAGACAGTTATCCAGGTTTTTTTTAAGGAGATAAAATTAGTCTGGCAAGATTTGTCTTTGTCAAGCCCATGCTGATTTCTAGTAATTAGTACATTATTTTCAGAGTGCTTACATATCATTCTCTTTATAATCTGCTTCAGAATCTTCCTAGTTATGAGTCTCTCTCTCTCTCTCTCTCTCTCTCTCTCTCTCTCTCTCTCTCTCTTTTTAAGCTAGAGGTAGCATTTGTTATCTTCTAGTCACTGGCACTGCTGCAGTTTTCTCAAAACCAATACATACCGGTATATTCAGCAAGCCCACCAGTGCTGTTGGATACACTTCATCTAATTCTAGATATTTAAGTTCATTCATAGCAATGAGATATTTCCAGATCATGTTTCTCTATCCTGGTGGAAACGGTGAAACATTAGTTTGGAATATTTTATTTATTTTTATTTATTTATTTTGTCACACAGTATATATAAGCATAAGTATGAAATAACTATACAATATATAAGCATATATATAAGCATGACAATGTGATAACTATATTAATTGGATATAACGAAAGGAAACAATAGGACAGGAATGGAAGGCACGCTTGTGCTCTTATGCATGCCCCTTACAGACCTCTTAGAAATAAGGTGAGGTCAATAGTAGACGGTTTTTGGTTGAAGCTTTGAGGATTTTGGGAAGAGACCACAGAGTCAGGTAGTGTATTCCAAGTATTAACAACTGTGTTACTGAAGTCATATTTTCTGCAATCAAGATTGGAGCGGTTAACATTAACCTTAAATCTATTGTGTGCTCGTGTATTGTTGCAATTGAAGCTGAAGTAATCTTTGACAGGAAGGACATTGCAATAGATGATTCTATGAGTTAAACTCAGGTCATGTCGAAGGCGGCGTAGTTCTAAATCTTCTAAACCCAGGATTTCAAGTCTGGTGGCATAAGGTATTTTGTTGTGTTCAGAGGAGTGGAGAACTCTTCTTGTAAAATATTTCTGGACACGTTCAATTGTATTGATGTCAGAAATGTGGTGAGGGTTCCAGACAGTCGAGCTGTTTGGAACTCATATGTTTTGAAGAAGACTGAAACAAAAGAGAAGTTAAGTTGCACGGTCTTTTCTTTTTCATCTCTTAATATTTTCCTTCTTCATTGAGCACCTGAAATATTCATTCTTTTATTCTGAGTATGATTACTCTTACAATCCTGAAGTTGCTCATGATGTTAGTTCTACTGTTCTGGGTTCAATATTTGCAACCATGTTTTCATTAGTTCCTTTTTTTAGAAAGCCAATCCAACCTGAGCTGCTTTCCTTATTAGTTCTTCCTAGTGTGGCATCCTAGTGATCACTGCTCTGTGTTTATTAAAATCCACTTTTTTTGACATTCAGTGGGAAACCAGCATGTTGCCCTCTGTTTTTCACATTTCACAGTAGGTGCCATTTCACTTCATAGTGGCTGCTAATTGCTATCTAATTTTTGTAAAATTGTCCAAGAGAATTATTTTAAGGCTTTTGTATTATAATTATGAACATCTATTGCTGTTTCTTAATATTCTCTTTCAACCTGTGTACCCTTCTTTGATTATTCTGTAAATTGGGGGGTAGGTAACAATCAGTATGGCTACAATTTTAGTTACCAAGCCAGTTAATCCAACAGGTTTTAGAGCAAATGATGTAACACTCAACATCAGAAGGCAAAAGAACTACTTTTACTTGTAATGTTTATACCTGCAATATACAACCTCAGCAAACTTAACAATTGATAGAATAGAATAGAATAGAATAGAATAGAATAGAATAGAATAGAATAGAATAGAATAGAATAGAATTCTTTATTGGCCAAGTGTGATTGGACACACAAGGAATTTGTCTTGGTGCATATGCTCTCAGTGTACATAAAAGAAAAGATATGTTCATCAAGTTACAACATTTACAACACAAAATGGTGAATATATCAATATAAATCATAAGGACTGCCAGCAACAAAGTTACAGTCATACAGTTATAAGTGGAAAGAGATTGGTGATGGGAACGATGAGAAGATTAATAGTAGTGCAGATTTAGTAAATAGTTTGACAGTGTTGAGGAATTATTTGTTTAGCAGAGTGATGGCCTTCGGGAAAAAACTGTTCTTGTGTCTAGTTGTTCTGGTGTGCAGTGCTCTATAGCGTTGTTTTGAGGGTAGGAGTTGAAACAGTTTATGTCCTGGATTTTATTTGATTAGCCAAATAAAACAATCCTGCCCCTTTTCATCCAGCAGCAAAGAGTTCCCTCTGACTCTTCATCTCTGAGTTTATTTGCTCAATTAAGTGGACCTTTGCCCAAGCAGCCGCCCTCCTCATTCCAACATTTAGTCTCATCCAAACCCCCAGAGATTAAACCTGCAGGTGTATTGGATAGGATGGCAAAAGCCCAACTTGGAAGATCCTGAAACACTCAAAACGGTACATCTTAAGACAGCCAAGATTTGTTCAAAGTAGATGGTTATTCCAAACATCAAGCAAAACTCTTCAAACATGACCATTTTGGGATTAGAACATTTTGCATGCACCTCCTTTTCAAAATCAATCTGTTTACTTCATGCTAAATTGTTTGAAAAATCAGTTAGATTTGTTGTGTTGTGGAAGGCTTTAGGCTTCCATGAATAGCAGGCTGAAATTCATTTAGGATTGATGCAGGAATCAGCAATATGAGAACCATAGGGAGTGGAACACAACCAATAAGTACCCTCAAACTTCTGCCTTCCCCAATAAACATACATTCTCAATGTGTTTGAATCTTAGTAGCTCGGGTTGGTAGTTAGGCTGTTGGTTTGATCTCCAAGCTTGGCAATTTGGCTGCAAATGTTTCGTCACCATTCAAGGAATGAGTCATGGTTGGGTTTTGGCTTGTTTGATAGTTTGAGTCTCTGGCTGTTGTTACTGAGATGTGTTCCTATTTCTTGTGAGCCAATGGGTTATAATTTTGTTGCTGCTTAGTGGGGTGCCTGTTTGTTCATTTTAAATGCTACCTTTGGGATCATGGTTGATGTGGTTCTTTCATTCTCAGCTATTGGTAGACTGGATCTATGTCAATGTGTCCATTTACTAACTTATTGATGGAAAACCAGGCTGCAAGAAATTGTCTTTCGCTCCTTGATTTCACCCGGGTGACAACTGTGATCCCGGTTAGATCAGATTTGTGACCTTCTGAATCTTCATGGACTGACATGAGGGATAATGGGTCATGTCTTTTTTTTTTTTTTTTTTCATAAAAAGTTTTATTTTTACAATCATATCAAATAATTCATCCAATGTACAGTTGTATACAATTAGTCGGGCTTGCCCAGTCACCACCCTCCTTTTTAACACTCTTCCCTCTACTACCTTCTTTTACTTTCCAAACCTTCCTCTCTTTCTCTTATCTACATCCGCTCCTCCTCCACCCTACACCTTCCTTCTCCCTCTACTATCCCTCTTCCTTCCTCTTCTCCTCTTTCCTACCTCTTTTCTCCCTCCTCACCGTTCTAAAATGGTAACTATGCAGACCCGATCGTACATTAATTATATTTCTTCAATAATCCCTGTACATTAACCATCACTCCATCTCTACCAAACCCCCAGTTCCCTCCCCTTACCCCCACCCCCATCCCGACTTCCCAGAACAAAATGCAGGGTATCAAAACTAACAATCATAATCCAAAATAATTCCTAAATTATAATCTCTAGTCACACCACACTTAGTCACACTCTCAATTCCTCTCCTTCAAAAATATATCTAATACAAAATATTTCCTAAATTTACTCATATGCTATTCAATATTTTTTTATCTGATACTTATTTTAAATATAATCAATCCACATTTTCCATTCTAGAATATATTTTCTAGTGTATAGTCTTTCAAGTAAGCGGAGATTTTGTCGTCTCTGCCAGATTTGATACTTTGAGTGTCCATTCTTCGATTGTAGGTAATTCTTCTTTCTTCCAATACTGAGCAATCAAAAGTCTTGCAACTGTTATTAAGTTCAAAATCAATTTAGTCTCTATAGCTGTATAGTCCATAATTATTCCTAGTAGAAAGAACTGCGGAGTAAACTTAATCTTCTTTTTCAAAATATTCTGCATGATCCACCATACTTTAATCCAAAATGCTTTAACTTTTTTACAAGTCCACCATATATAATAATAAGTAGCATCTTCACAATCGCATCTCCAACATTTAGCAAGATCTAATATGTGTTTCTTGTAAACAGGTAATGTCATTTTTAAATTGTTTCAAATAATGAAATACTTTCCTTCTCTTCTACGGTGAGTTCAGGCCATTAACATTCCAAGATAGGAAACTTTTGGAACACCAGCCGCAGATCACATTTTACTTTAGGCCTTGCTCCTCCCACTGTTTCCGTTGTAGTAGTTGCCAGTTGTTGTTGTGCCTTCATCTCTTGTTCCTTGCATTTAGCAGCAGCTAAACCTTTGTTCTTTTGAATCTAAACCCGTCGTAGGTATTTCCAACACTTGTAATAAATCTTCTTCCATCACAATCTGTTCTTGTACCTGCTTCACTTCTCTTTCCTTCACTTCAGCCTCCCTTCCTCTAGCTTCCAATGGGGGAAGACTTCCAACTTTTAATACCTCAACATAAAATTCTCTTGCTTTTCCAACCGTATTGAAACGATATACTTTCCCTGCATAATATACTATTATACCAGTTGGAATATCCCATCTATATTCAATCTGATGTTTTTTAAGTTCATTCACCAGGAAGGCAAATTCCTTCCTAGCCCTTAACATTTTTGGTGGAATTTCCTTTAATATCAAAATATCTTGACCAGCAATCTGAATCTTCTCCCTTATATGAAGCTTGCAAAATCTGATTTCTCACTGTTCTGTTTGTAAAATAAATAACAACATCCCTTGGCAACTTTTTTGCCTTGCTATCCAAGAATTCACACGATATATTTTATCAATTTGATAAGCCACATCTGCTGGACGAGCTGCTAATATCTCAGCAAATACTTCAGAAAAATTTCCCTTAAATTCTCTTCCTTATTTTCTTTCAAACCTCGAATTCTAAGAGCAAATTCCATATTTCTATATTGTATCAAAACTATTTCATCCTCTGTTTTTTCCATTTTACTTTGAAATTCATCCATTTTATTTTCTAATTTTAAATTATGTTGCTTAATTTCTTCAACCTCCTCCTCCAATAAAATCACATTCGTTGCCAAACTTCGTACTGCCATTACAAATCCTTCTTTAACTTCTTTATTTCCCACTTGAATTTCTGATATCTGCTCTTTCATTTCAGACATCTCATCAGTTATTACTTTAAATTTTTCTTCTATAAAGCCTTTTAAGTTCTCTTGTAACGCCTCTAAATTCAATGTTCTAGTCTCTGCTGTATGAGCTGGAGAGGCACCAGCTGATAAAGTTCCAGAGCTCTTTGTTACAGTAGACTTTAATTGTTTGGCTGCCATCTTCTATAAAATTATATATTTATTTATTTCCAACTTAATATTCACTTTAAATCTTCTTAACCTCTAAAAAACACAGTCTTTTAAAGCAGTATTTAAAAATCTCCCCTAGATTCTATCAGCAGGCAGCAAAGAGTTAAAGAGTAAAAGCAGCAAGTAACATGCAAATTACCAACTGCAGACGGAACGCTGAAAGTATCACTTTCGCTTTCCACTCGTTAACTTGTTAACAATTCGCCTCCATTTTTTTACTGTTTTCAAGCTTGTTACAAAGTATCGGGGAATCGGCTTGGCTACTTGCATAAAGTTCTCCCACTTTCGTTCTGTCCGGTATAATCCTTTATTGTCCAAAATAAATCTCGGCGTTTGGTCGTGGTGATTGGTTCCGCCAAAGCAGAAGAATCCTCGGATCTGGAGCACTTCGGGTTACTGGAGGGAACTTAACCCTTCAAACCCCTTTTTTCTCAGGGGCTTTAGGGAAATTCAACCTCTGCCCTCAGCTCACCCCTTCTCCTTCTCCCGAAGAGGGGGTTTTCCGAACCGCTGGACAGCAGATTTAAGCTGTCCTAGCGATTCCACATAATCCAGAGGTTGGTGATCGTAAAGATCACCGCCATCACCTACGGTGCCAAACCGGAAGTCAATGGGTCATGTCTTTTGATGCCAGGAAGTGTTTGTGCAGTCTGGTTTTTTCCTGTTTGTCCAACACTGTTCTTTTCGCAGTTGCTACACAGGATTCGGTATATTATTATTATTTATTTGATTGATATATGATATCAATCAAATAAATGATGCCTGATCTTCATATAATGCCTGATCTTTGGTTTGTTTCTGTCTGCCCTTTCAGTTTCGACAGGGTCCATCTGAGAATTGAGGTTGGTTTGTGGGCTACTATAAGGTCATGTTGTCTTGCTGTCCTGCAGTAGTCTTGCTATAATTTCTCAGACATTCTGTATGTTGGGGATTGTGATTCATCTGGTCCTAGTTGTTCCTGTTATAGTTGTTGTTTGCATTGAGTGTTTGCATTGTTTGCAGGTAGTCATCTCTGGATGAAGTTTTGTGGGTATCTGTTTCTCTCAAAGATTTTGTTTAGGTGTTTTTGTTCTGCTTATCTGGCCTCTGTGGTGTTACAAAGGAATTCCACTTTCCGAAGCAGTGTCCTGATGCAGCTTTGTTTATGGCATTTTGGTAGTTGCTGTGGAAGTTGAGGATTTGATCTGTAGACCATGACCCAGAAGCACCCAGATAAACAACTCTAGTCCTAACCTGCATCACACAGATGGTACTTAAAAACCAAAGACTATAGCCCTGCAACAACAGTCAGCCAATCAAATAGTCCAAAATCAGACCATGACTCAGAAATATCAGAACCAATAACGTTCAGACTAATTTGCATCTCATAAAAAGGTATTTAGATACCTGTGTTCTGACCGATGAGCACAATTCAAAATGCACTAACGATGTCTCCTCGAATGGTGACAAAACATTTGCAACCAAGTTGCCAAGCTCAGAGCTCAAACCAACAGCCAATACATTCTCAACATTTTTATATAAAATTTCATATTACTTGAGTTATGTCACACGGTAACATATGTACAAATGGTAGTTGTTTCTGGTGCTTAGATCATTGTGGCAAATTGAATGGTGGTGAACAGGAGTTGAAAAAGTTTTTGAACTTTGGGCACATTAATTGATAGGTTAAAGTTTTAAGCAAAGCCAGACAATATAAAGGAAAAAGTAAGTCTGTAGTGTTACTCATTCAGCATACATGGGAAGACCACTCGTAGATGAATGCAGAAAAGTAATATGTGGACCATCCTAAAGAGGATGAGGGATTCTGACAAAAGGTAACCATCAGTTGTATCCCGGAAATAAAAGTAACTGACAGGCTTGTAAAGGAAACTACATTTAATTGTTAAGAAATCAGATTCTTACAGTGGTGCATGAATTAAAATTGAATAATTAATGGACAAACTTAAAAGTATATTGTGTTCTAGAGTTCATGTCCTGTAAGAAGGCAATGGCAAACCCCTTCTGGATTGTGGCTAAGAAAGCTACATGGATTTGCCTGAGATGAGCTCAGCTTGAGGGAATCTTTGCTCTCTGATGCCAAATACATTCACATAAAGCTTAGGTTAATAAAACATAACATGTTATGCCCAAACAATTAAAAGTCTATTATGGCTTATTATTATGGCCTGCTTATTATGATATTAACTGAATTTCCCACAACACACTGAAGCAGAAACTTTTCATCCCCATTTTAGTCTAGTCTAGTATATTCTGGGAATCCAGCCAGTAAGGGTGCCTCTGCTAAGTGTAGCAATTAGATGTCTTGCTTTTTTACTAGGTTGTAAAGGAATGTAAAGGAAGCAAAAGTGTCTATGATTTAATGGACTTAATTCAGCCCTGAACCACTTGGCAACCCATTAAGTTATAACATATGTTCCATCATTGCCTAACAACCCTAATCTTTGAGTGGTTGCTCTTAGATTCTGTTTCTATTTCAGTTAACCTGGGCAGGCTGCTATACCAAGGCAGGTTTGGAGATCTCATAGTTCACTAAAAGTAGAGAACGTACTTGCCATATCATAACAAAAGTAGAGCTAACTCACAATGAAGAAGGAAGCATGCAAGCAAGATTTAAAAAGGTTATCATTTCAGTAGTTTGATCCTAATAGTAGATTTATAAATGTATGCTGCCTCCATACTAAAGTCTTTAGAACTAATGTGACTATTTTCAGCTTGTTGAGTCAAAAATCATATAGCTATGATTTTGACATTGTTGTCCATTCTCTTTTACCCAATGATGGTACATTTTGTACTTCTTGTGGCCCACTGTGGGCCCATATTATTCAGAATCAGCAGGAAAAATCTTCAAACAATATCAGGTTCCTGGATATTAGGCTGCAATCCTAATTATTAAGTAATATAGCTGTAATTCTAAATCCCTAAGTATAATATTCCAAGATTCAAGTATTAATCATATATATGATTCATTCACTCCTGTATCTACTCCCCTAATTGCAGTGAGATCATAGAGGAATTGAAATGGAATGAATGAGAAATCTTTAAAACAAAAAAGACAAGCAAGTTTTTTTAAAAAAAATTCCTTCCAAGTAGGGTTGGTGCATTGTGGACCTCTGGAGGAATGCTATTCCAGAAAGCAGATACCACAATACAGAAGACTTGATTCCTGGGGTCCTGGGATCCACCATCCCAAATCCCTTTCAAGGATGGGACCTGGAGCATGTCTACTCTGTCATGGTGAGCAAAACAAGGAGAGAAAGTTAGTCCATCATCTAACCAGGAACCAGGTAGGAAGAGTTTCAATAGGCTACAACCAGCAATTCAGATTGCACTCAGAAGCCCATTTAAAACCAATTTCATATAAACATACCAAGACAAAACCAGACCTTTCTACATAGCTGATTAACAGACTATGTCTGCAGCTTCTAAGTGCTTTTCAAGGATAGCCCCATGTACAGTGCATTATAATAGTCTAAACATGATCTGATTAAGCCATAACTGACTGTGAAGAGAGAGTCTTAGTCCAGGAAAGGGTTTAACTGACATACCAGACTAATGTAGCAAAGGCTCTTACGGCCACATTAATATCTGTTACTGTTGTTGTTATGCGTTCTTCAGCTATTTTTATGTTCTATATACAGTACTTTCCTTCAGTTTAGGAATTCTTTATTTTTTTTAAACTGGAGATGTGTATCGCAAGATCAAAGTAGTGATAATTTGAGAGGCTAACCAAATTTCAATGAGTGGGGCAACAGAAGTGCAAACAAATGTGTCACAGCTCTAATCTGACTTCTGTTTGCCACAAATTCCTCAATACTAGAGTGGGTGGTTGATTTACACATTATAGAGAGAAAAGAGGGAGGTGGAGAAAGAGAGAGGAAGAAGAAGAGGGATTTATCTTGAACATTCTGCTTCATCTAGCTGTTTTACTTTTTATATCTGAATATTTGAGGCTTAAGAAATGGAAAGACCAACTATGTGTAAAATCCACTTTTAAGTGTTCCCTTATATTGAGTTCTGTGACACAGAACAGGAGAGTCAAACTCATGGCCCACAGTCTGGATATGTCATGCACTGGCCATGCCCACCCCCGTTTTAGCAAAGGAAGGGGAGTCACAATACGTCATGTAATGACAACATGAGGATGCGAGTTTGACACCCCTGGCATAGAAACTTCACCTGGAGGTTCCCAACTGGATTAGGGGGTAGAAGGACAAGGAGAAAAATGTTAAAGATTGATAATGATGATGACAAATAACCAGCAAAATAGTTATTTTGCTTATACATCTGAGGACAGTTACTAGTTGAAATACTCTGTTGTAAATGTCAGCAAAACACAGACTAGAAACACAAGGGATACCAATGTAATTGCTTTCTACTGTGATCCCTTAGTTTTTCTTGTTGAAGAGATCATGTTGAGGGGTCCATGCTACTTTTTCTTTTCTCATAAGCTTTCGGCACTTAGAAGTATTTTCTACCATTCTTAATTTGCCTGGAGCAAGGCTTTCATCTAGACTTTTAGCCAAGAGGCACCTACTGAAATATTCATTGGCAGAAATTGTGCCATGGGTGCTTTTCCCCATTTGTCCAGTTGTGTGTCATTATAATGAGCCAGCTCAGGAAGAAAATAGTATTTGACACAAAAGAATTGGGTCCTCACAAGGTTTATTAAATAGAAAATACTTTTTTCTTAGGAAATTAGAGAAATCAACAGAGTTAACAGTATTTCTCTAAAAGTGCTCACATCTGTTAAAAATTAAACAAACAAATGAACAGAAACCAAAGCAAACCATTAGATATTTTATATATTATTTTTAACTTCCAATGGTATTTTCTACATTGCTTTAGCACAACTTCTTTTTATACTGTCTGCCAGATAAGTTGGAATCTGCTGTTCAATGTTTTCCTCATCTTTCTTCCACTGGCTTTATTTGAGGTGTCTATTAATAAAGAAGGTCCACTGACTTTCTCTCATGGAGTGGTATAGCATTGCTGCCTTGTGGGGTGACCGGACAATTGATATAACTGGTTGGCAAGTTCTGGAAAAGATTATCTCAATACCAGGGTTTTAATGGGTGTTAGGCTTATCCAGGTACATTGGCAAAATTGGCAAAACTTGGTCTCCCCTAGTGAGCCAGAGTTATAGATTTCTGGCATTGTGTGCAGAGGCAATAGAAGTATGCTAGCACTGGGAGATATAACCTCTCAGAATTAGGTAGATGAGAGGAAAAAGTGGTAAGACAGAGCCTTGTTGGAATGGGACTTTTTGGCTCCTACCCTTGGCCATGCCTGCTTCTCTGCCAGTGTCCTGCCTCCATGCATTAATCTCTAGCTTTTCTCCTCAGCTGGCCCACCCCATTCATTCACCCTGGTTAGTGGGCCATGGCCCCTGCATCCCATGCTTTTTGGCACAGCCCATTCACTGAAACATGGTTTGTCTTGGGCTTTTCACCACTCGGGACAGTTAGCTGCGAACCAATCAGCTAGCTGCCAATGCTGGTAGCCAAAAGCCATGGTGCGATTGATCGCAGGGGTGGGTGGGTTTGGGGGAGATGCTGTAGCCAAAAGTTCTCAGGTGCTTGTTAGGAGAAGGAAAGGGAAGGGGTGGAAGCCTTGTAGCCTTGTAGCCTCTCTACTGCCCTTCTTAAAAGCAATGAACAGGAATCTTGGTACCTATTTAACTCTTATTGAAAAAATTACAATTGTCCCACTTGTGAAGACTGAGGTGGGAACAAGTGATTCCCAGGTTGCAGATGATCTTTATATAAGCAGAAAACCATCAAGAGTTACACCAATTAATTCACAAAGGGAGGAAGAGGAGGAGGCACTTGATCCCAAGTTATAGAAGTAAATTACATCTTCTCACCAGCAATGTGCAGTCAATTGTTGGCATGGCTTCATAAGGGGATTAAGTAGTAAAGATTCTAATCCATCGTAGCCATGCCTGTGACTTTTAGCCAAGTCTAGCCAATGAGTCCAACTAAGCTGTGAAGTGTTAGGAGATTTGTGATTTACTGCCATGGCCTGATTAGGGGATCATGCCATCATTCCTGCAGATTTTAAAAGGAATATTTTATCTAATCTGTAGAGTGGCAAGGCTGTTCACAAGGATGTTTCATAGTGTCACAATGACAGGTATGGCTTGATTATTAAAGCCCCACCATTTTTAATGTGTATGTTCGGTGTGCCAAATCATGCCTGCCATTTTGACTTCATATTCACAATGATAAGAGTTGAACTGAACCCCTGCCCATGATTACAGATCCTGCACAGGACTCTAATGTTCATAAGCACAAAAGAGAAGCAAAGTCAAGATTGGTGGCTCACCACACTAAAGAAATGGAGAGTTGAGGAAATGATTAAACTCTGATAGTTGACAGTTGCATGAAAATGCAATACTAATGCTATCTCATCAGAGAGCTCATTACACCTTTCAACAACCCTCCACATTCTCCATATGTGACAGAGAAATTGCAGCACTGTATATAGTCCAACTGAAGCAACAGAAAAGTCACCAAAAACATTTGATTTGATACAGTTCACCGCAATGAAGTAAATTTGCTCCAATTCACCAAGTTGGGTGACTCAATTAATGTTTCATCAAAGCAAAGCATGCTAACAGATATTGTGGATAATGGCAAAGGAAGCGGGAACATTAGTGTAATGTATCTTTAAGAGTTTTGGAGGGAAAACTGAGCGGGAAAAAGCACGTTGCTGATTGGATGAAGCCTCTGGCTAAACTGTATATAAAGAGAGGGTTTTCCCAGCCCGAGCCGCTGGGTTAACCATATAGTAAAGAGCTGTTGTCACTATCCTGGTCTCCTGCCTCGTTATTGCCCGAATTTAACACTGGCGACGAGGATGGGATTTCGAGGCTAGGAGCGCCAGGAAAAAAGCTGAATTCACCAGGAAGACGCGAACCCAGCAAACAAGGGGCGGAAAGCAGCGATGTCCAGCTACACACCGCCAGCGCCATTCGACCCAGCTAAGGAAAAATGGGGGTCATACATGGCTCGTTTCGAGTGTTTCCTCGAGGCGAACGAACTCCAAGGAGTCTCAGACAACAGGAAGCGAGCGTATTTCCTGAGCCACTGCGGTCCAGAGGTTTTCGACACCGCAGAATCGTTGGCGGAGCCAACGCCGGTACAATCGGTGCCATGGCAGACTCTACAGACCGTATTGAAAGCCCATTATGCACCAACGCCGTCCAAGTATGTGCAACGGTACGAATTCAGGGAGCGTAGGCAGCAAGAGGGCAAGTGTTCTGTTTCCCTTCCCCCAATACTCCCAGCAAAGAGTCCGTCAGAGGCCTTCCTTTTTTTTTCCCTTTTATTTACATAGATACATGTCCTGGCCACGTCTACCCACGGGCCTGCCAAGTTTCTGGAGATAACGAGGAAATTATAGATAAGGCCAGAATTACTCACGAATATATTCTTCCCTCCATGAAATAGTTAGCTCGCGCCAAATTCATTGCTTTGTCCGAGACAAAAAACCAGGAAGTCCCGCCTCCTATTTATAGTCTCTGCAGATGTCACTGCATGACAATTATGACTTGGCTTTGTCCCAACTCTTCCGCTGCTGCGCACGTCGATCAAGCCTTCGTAATCTTGCGTCCCTCCAAAACTGTTCTTGGGGCGTTGCCAAATCAGAAGAAGGCCCGGGAGAATCAGGCCGTGCCGGCCCCTCCCTTTGAGTGGGTGCCAGGGAGGGAGAGGGCTCAAGAGAAACAGGGCTTGCCAGGTCTTCTCCCTCATTTTCTGAATCATCCGAGTCCAGGAGTCTGGGTCCAGGAACCTGGGTCACAACAGCAAGTCCATCAGCGTATACATGGCAGCCCTGAGGAAAGCCACGAACCATTGCGAGTACCGAGACTTGGAAGAGGCATTGCTGGAGCAACTCATTCGTGGGGTCAGGGACATCCGTTTGCGACGGCGGCTGCTGTCCAAAAGCAACTTGACGCTGGCAAACGCCTTGGATGAAGCCAGGGCTCATGAGATGTCTACCCAAGCGGCGGAAACCCTACAAAAGCAGGTCGCACCAACGGCTGGTGCGAAATCAACCCCGGTCCACAATGAAGAGGTCCAGGCCGAGTCGGACGGTGAGGAGGAGGAAGGAGTCTTCCACACCGGGAGGCCGGAGAAAGAAGACCGGGGTGACTGCGCGAGTTGTGGAGGGCAACACCAACGACAACAATGCAAATTTAAGGATGCGACTTGTCGGCGGTGCGAAAGGAAGGGGCACATAGCACAGGCCTGTCGAGCACCCCAACCTTCCCGCCAAAAATTCAAACTGACCAACCAGAGCGCGGGAACGCCGAACCGGCCCGTGATTGGCCAACTCAAAAAAGGCGCGAAGTTGAACCAGACTGCCGTGAGAGTGGGTCACGCAGCAACACGCCTAGAGAAAAAAATCTTTACGAAAACAAAGATTGAGGGGGTGCCGTGCCGATTGGAGGTGGACGTGGACTCAGCGATCACGATCATGTCCTGGGACACTCGTGAAAGCCTTACCCGCCCTCGCAAAGCGCAAGCTGAAACCACAGAACTTAAAGGTACAAGACTACCAAGGGAATCGCATCCCTGTTCGAGGGGTAACGTCCATCCACGTCGAGTATGGACAATACAAGAAAACTCTGCCCATCACCATAGTCGATGGGACCCTGCCAAGCTTGTTGGGACTGGACTGGTTCCGAGCATTGGGCATGGGAGTGACTGGAATCTTCAGAAACGAAGTCAACCTCAAAGACGCACTCATGAAGGAATTTGGGGACGTTTTCAGAGACTGCCTGGGCAAGTACACAGGGACCCCTATTTCTTTTAACTTAGACCCACAAGTTGCCCCTATTCGTTTAAAGGCTAGGAGGGTCCCGTTCGCCCTAAAGCCCAGGATTGACCGGGAACTGGACAAGCTAGTAAACCAGGGAATTCTAGTGCCAGTTGACCATGCTAAGTGGGAGACCCCTATAGTCACCCCAGTCAAACCGGACGGGTCGGTCCAGATTTGCGCTGACTATAAGGCAACGCTTAACAAAGCGTTGCAAAAGAGTGCTTACCCGTCCGGTGGTACAGCACTTACTGCACTCAATGGGGAAAGGGCAGGTTTTTGCCAAACTAGACTTGACCCAAGCCTATCAACAGCTGCCTGTAGATAGCAGCACAGCCGAAGCGCAGACAATTGTGACTCACAGAGGGGCTTTTAAGTGTACCCGGTTACAGTTTGGGGTTAGTGTGGCTCCAGGGTTATTTCAGAACCTAATGGAGCGGCTATTGCAGGGACTACCAGGGGTGGTACCATACTTTGACGATGTACTGGTATCCGCTGAGAATCTAGAGGAATTAGGGGTAAGGCTGCGAAAAGTTTTGGGCATTTTCCGGTCTGCCGGTCTCAAAGTTAAACTGAACAAATGCCAGATCGGGGTTGAATCTGTGGAATTCCTGGGCTACCGGATAGACAGGGAAGGGATTCACCCCACTGAAAGCAAGGTACGGGCCATCAGGAAGGCCCCGGTTCCAAAGAACAAAACGGAGTTGCAGGCATTCTTAGGTCTGGTCAATTTCTACGCGGTATTTTTAAGAAATAAGGCAACAGTAGCCGAGCCGCTTCATAAATTACTAGCAAAGACGGCTGCATGGTCTTGGGGAAAGGCGGAAGCTAGGGCATTCCAAGGGTTAAAGAATCTCCTATCGAGTGATAGCCTCCTTATCCAATACAATGGCACACTGCCATTAGTGTTAAGCTGCGATGCATCTCCCTATGGGGTGGGGGCTGTGCTCAGCCACAGGTTGCCAAATGGCACAGAAGCCCCTATTGCATATTACTCCCGAACAATGTCATCAGCTGAAAGGAATTATAGCCAGCTAGATAAGGAAGCCTTGGCTATAGTCTCCGGAGTAAAGAAATTCCATGAATATGTATTTGGTCGTGATTTCGAGATCATCACGGACCATAGACCTTGCTAGGCCTGTTGGCAGGCGATCGCCCAACGCCCGTGGCACTTTCGCCCAGACTGACCAGATGGACTATCTTCCTAGCGGCGATTCTTACAAACTACTACACCGGCCAGGAAGGAATTAGGCATGCAGACGCCTGAGCAGATGCCCGTTACCAGAGACTATCAAGACCCCACTCCGGGACACCAGTTCTGCTAATTGACTCTTGGACTCTGGCCCAGTCACATCCAAAGAGGTGGCTCGGCTTCAGACAAGGACATTACAATAAGGACTGTAATTGGTTGGGTACAAAGAGGTTGGCCCGCTGCGCGGGCGGCGTTTTAAAGAATTTGTGAAAAACGTGGGAACTCTCAGCTCAAGGGGTGCCTGCTATGGGGGATCGAGTGGTGATCCCGGAGAAATTGAGGAAAAGGTATTGGAGCTCCTTCACGAAGGCCACCCAGGGATCGTGAGAATGAAGGGTCTAGCGAGAAGCTATGTGTGGTGGCCCTTAATGGACACGGAAATTGCTGAAAGGGTAGGGAAATGCCAGGCCTGCCAGGAGTCCAGACCGCTACCCCAACGGCCCCGATTCGGGAATGGGAGAGACCCCAGGGCCCTTGGTCTAGGATCCATATCGATTTTGCCGCCCTTCCACGGCCAAACCTTTCTGGTAGTAGTCGATGCCTACTCCAAATGGCTGGAAATCATTCTCATGAGATCCATGACAGCCGAGGCCGTGATTTCAGTCCCACGGCACCTATTTGTAACCCACGGGTTGCCCGACACTTTAGTCTCCGATAACGGCCCGCACCACGGCAACCCAGTTTGAGGGGTACTTGGCAGAGGAGGGCATCCGCATGTCCTCTCGGCGCCTTTCCACCCTGCGATTTAACGGCCTTGCAGAACGTTTCGTTCGGAGCGCAAAGGAAGCATTGTCCAGAATCAGGCCAGGCGATTGGCAAACAAAAATCGATACATTCCTAGCAGTCCAACACAGAACCCCCTGTGTAACAACTGGCCGCAGCCCGGCAGAGCTATTAATGGGTCGGAAGCTTAGGTGCCCACTAGACCGTTTAAACCCAAACTACACACCAGACGGTTACAAAGGGGCACACGGTAAAACAAGAGGGATGGCAGTAGGCGACCTAGTGTGGGCACACAACTACAGCGAGGGCCCGACCTGGTTAGCAGGAAAATCCTAGAGATAACAGGACCAAAATCATATCTAGTAGAGATAGAGGATGGCCGGGTATGGAAGCGCCACATAGACCAAATAAGGAAACGATAACCGTAAATCAGAATCAGACGAAACAGGCCCTGACTATCCAATGTTTGAATCCACAGCTGACTCAAACCCGGGCAAACGCGGGACTTATCTGAGTTCCAGGAGGTCCAGCGACGCCAACCGGTTCCTCCTGAAGACAGCAGGGACGACTCTGCAAATAATCCAGGGCCGGATGGCCTAGAGGAGGAGCTGAGAGGAACAAACAGTCCCTCCGGTCAGCTCGACTCACTCCCAGAAAATGAATTGCGCAGGTCCGAAAGAGTCAGGAGACGCCCAGTCTACTTGCGTGATTACGTAGAAAAATAAGATGTTAATTCTATGTAAATATTGGTAAAGTGTTCTCTGGGAGGGAAGGAGTGTAATGTATCTTTAAGAGTTTTGGAGGGAAAACTGAGCGGGAAAAAGCACGTTGCTGATTGGATGAAGCCTCTGGCTAAACTGTATATAAAGAGAGGGTTTTCCCAGCCCGAGCCGCTGGGTTCACCATATAGTAAAGAGCTGTTGTCACTATCCTGGTCTCCTGCCTCGTTATTGCCCGAATTTAACAATTAGGATCAGCCACATTTCTCCTCCTCCAAGCATTCAGAGTAATCTAATTTTTATGGCCCTCAGAGAAGATTTTTCAAAAGTAGTTTATCCTCCAAGTCTCTCCGACATCTGAATATAAGCAGGTAATAGAGAACTTTCTTAGTTATTTTCCTCAAAGATCAGCTGCCATCAATTTAAATATTTTTTTTCAGTGCTGAGTTCTTATTTAAATTGGTCCAAACATTGTCTCTGTGCGTGTGTGTGTGTGTGTGTGCGTGTGTGTGTGTGTGTGTGTAGTTACTGTCTTTATTTTTAAAAATTAAATTACTATTGCATTTATTATTGTTATGACTCCTTGCATGGTCAGCCAAATTTGGATTTGGCATTTTCATCCAACTCTCAAGTCCTTTCTAAGGACCTGGGATAAGAAGTTGTTTGATGGTGTTAAAAGTATTGTTGGGGGGGGAAATGGGGGGGGGAGGGGAAGATTATTGATTGCCATTGTACAGAAATAAGGGTAGAATTAAACAAGTGGAATGGTGTAAAGTCGGGGCTGCTCGGTAACCACTCCCGAAGGGAAAGGGTAAGGAAAGAGGAGTAAAGAAGGAAGAAAGTAGGTAGGTAGGTAGGAAAGAAGGGAGGGAGAAGAAAGGATAGGAGGAGGAGAAGGAGGAGAAGATAGAGGGTTAGAAAGGATGGTAGTGAGAAGTGGGAAAGAGGAGGGGAAGTAGGAAAGGAGAAGGATGGTGGGGAAAGTCGAAGAAGGATGAGAAGGGTAGAAAGGATTAAGGGAGGGAGTGGCGGTCGAGTAGCCCGGATTGAGCATAATTTGAGTATAGGTTCGATTGTTGTATAAGTGATTGTATTGTACACTGGTCAAATTGTGGGAATTATTATGGGGAAAAAAATAAAAAAAATTTGCCCCCCCCCCCAAAAAAAAGTATTGTTGCAGCATGCAAGCTTCCTTTTGCAATTGACTGACACGGCATTTGTTAATGGGGCTGGTGTCCAAGTGATGCTCCAGATGTTTTGGGATTGCACCTACTATATGGTGCCTATTACTATTGGTACTAACTTTGCTTTCTTTGCCATTTGCAAGTCTGTGTATTTGTTTGATTTTCTTTAGTACTTTCTCTTCTATTTTGCTGCATCTATGTACTGCCATGTCCACTATCCAGTCCACATTCAGACGCTATCAACAATTTTTAAGTCTGTGACATGATGTGGCAAGTGTAGTCTACTTGAATTCTAAGGACCCAGAGTGTTTTAACTTCTTCATTTTCAATTACTTTGTCTATTTTCTGGTTCTTGTAAGCAGATGGTTTTCTGGCAGATACTCCAATGCTACCTTGTTATACTATTGTCTGTAGTCAATTTGTGTGATCTTCTTGCAGCAGCTAGCTGCTATAGATTTTATTTTTATTTATTTATTTTGTCACAACATCATATAAAAAGATTTTATAGTATATAAACATATATATGAGTAAATATTGGGAGGTATAAGCATCTATATATATGTAGGAAGAAGAAAAGAAAAACAATAGGACAGGAACGGTAGGCACATTTGTGCGCTTATGCACGCCCCTTATGGTCCTCTTAGGAATGGTGTGAGGTCAATAGTGGAAAGTTTTTGGTTAAAGCTTTTAGGATTATGGGAAGAGACCACAGAGTCAGGTAAAGTACTTACCAGTAACTGATGATTCTGTTACAGAAGTCATATTTTCTGCAATCTAGATGATCTACTGTTTCTTCAACTTCTTTTCAGAGGCAGCATTTGCTGTCTGTTGCTTCTCTTCTCAGTTCTGGCTTTGCAAGCATTTGGTCTTATGCAGCCAGAATCAGTGCCTCTGTCTTTTGCTTCAGTTTTCCTGCTCTTAATCATTGCCAGGTCTTATTGTTAACTGCTTTGCCTGCTATTATTTTATGCACTGGCTATGTAATATTTTGCCACGTCATGTCTTTTTTCTAATCTTCATTTGGTATTTCTCTCTGTTGGTCTGTTACTCAGTAAGCCTTCATTGTATACTAACTGCAATGCATATTCTTAATTTTCTTCAGATATTCTTCAAATGCCTTTTTTTCTTCTTCAACTTTCTGGCATAGTTGCAACATTCTACACCTACTTATGCTCCATGGTAAGTCCTTGGTAAGTCTGCAACATCATTTTATGGATGAAAAGCATGATTCATTGTTACTATTTTTCTAGTCTTCCTATCCTGGCCTTTCAATTCTGTTTGAGCCCAATCCACTATTCCAGCTGTGTATTTAATGACTAGAATTGCCAGGTGTTAATTGACTTAATGGTATTTCCTCCACTGAGTTTGGACTTTAAGATCTTCTTCACTCTCTTGATATATTTCTAATACCCTTAAATAAATACTTCCTAATACCCTTAAATTAAATGTACAGAGTAAAAAGAAATGAATTGCTATTATTATTAAAAGTTTTGGGTATCTGTGTGTTTAAATAAAAATATTTTATACATCTTCATTGTACATATGGGACTATTTCATGAGTTTTTCATTTAACGATTCAAATACATCACTTCAAGACTGATGGTTTTGCAAACACATATGTAAATGTATTTTCATCTTTCTATCTGACATTGTTGGCCAAAGAAATGCTAGTGGGTGTCAAAGCAAAATATTAAAATGTCAAAGCAGAATATTGCACACATAACACATCCATGATTTTGATTCCTTTTAATGGGCATGTACATGTTTGTGTGTGTGTGTGTGGTGTGTGCGTGTTCATGTGTAATGTCAGTAATATTTCACAACAGCTCTACTTGTTGATTGCACTCATTATTATGATCAATATATAAATAGATGAGTGGAAATTGCATTTCTTCTCCGAGACTATAAATATTGCTAATTTAGAGAAATCTTTCAAGAAAATAAGTTTTGAATACTGCTGAAATGACAATAATTAAATAAATCAGATAAAATCTGATTCCCTCAGATTTACTGTAAAATTTTAATATTCATCCAAAAACTGACAACAGTGAACAGCAAGGAAGAAAAATATCTCAAAATCTGATATGATATGAAGAATCAAAGTTAAGGAGAATATTTTTGTAAATGTAAAAGTATTATTGCATTACTTCACTTTTTGTGTGTGAAAATCTGTTTTGAACTTATTTTTTCTTCAGAAGTATGACTGCTTATCCAAATAGTATGCACTTAGTAGTATGGAAACTACTCATTCCATTTTGTTTTCAATTCTGTGCCAAAAATATCAACTATTACAGAATCCCTGCCTCCTAAGAATGTTTGTCAAAATCCATCAACATTAGTTAATTTTTCATCTTTGAATAAGATCCATAATTATGTTTAATTATCATGGTTTCATTCATTATTCACTAAGTCCAGCCCACCTTGAATTCTGTTGACTCTTATCTACTGCCAATTTGCTTTGACCGTTAGTAATTCAGATGCTTGTAAAGAGCTGAAGTTTGCAAAAAAACCAACCCTATATATTCATTTAAACTGCTTGGACTCATGACTTCCTGCACATAAGGGGGAGGGGGAGGGGGAGGGGGGAGGAGGAGGAGGAGGAGGAGGAAATTTATTCAGATGTTTCATCTTGGCCTGGGCCAAGACTAGTTACCAACTAAGGGCTAATAATCAATCACAAGCATCGAAGTACTTGACACTCTTTCCAGAGTCAGGTGGTGTAGAATTTTAAAACAAGCAAACAAACAAACAAATTAATAAGAACTTTAAACCAGATATAAAGTTTTGTTGACTATATGCATTAGACCAGCTGTCACTTGGGGCAAAAATCTGGTTGCCAAGGTGGCCATGAATTTCTGCACAAACCTAGAACCTTCATCCAAGATATGGAGATTGAAGATAGCATCACCATCAGCTAGTCGTAATCCACCAGTAGCCCTATGAAACTTCAGAGGCGAAAAACACCTCCATGAAGAAGAATAAACAGTATGCATGACTGATTGTTATTTGTCCTGCTACTGCAACATCACAGACATTTTGTTTGAGATAACAGCTAGTTATCTCTTTGCTAGGAATATCAGATCTTTTTGTACAGTCATTCTTTCCCCACTTCCCACATGTTAGGATCATGGCTGCTGCAGCCCCAAAACTGTGTGAGGTATTGTCACTCTTCTCCAGCCTGGTTTCAGTAATATACACTGGGACTGCATGCTTGTCCACAATAAAGTAATGGACATTTGTTGTCTTGTTTTATATACTAGCACAGCAATTTGGCCACCTACAGCCATAAATGAGGCAAAACTGGAAATAGTTACCTATTAGCCCTCTCCTTTTCTCTCTATCTCAATCTCCCCTAAGTATGTTGTGTCTTCCATGTTGTGTCTTCTTGATTCTTCCTTAGTCTTTCTATCCCTAGTCCCAATCCATCCTCACAATTCCCATTGATCACTATTATATTCACACTCCCTTCCAATTTGACACTGGTGTCCATTCCTCCCTCACCACAGCCAAACCCACCATAACCTTCACATTCCACTTTTTATTAACCCCTGAACCTCTGCTTCTTATTTTCACTGAGATACAAGGATTCTTGGACCACCCTATTCTCTCATTCCAACAACAAGCAAGCCTCTATGATTCTCAGTTTCCTATCTAAGATGAAATTTTCTTTTGGAGCTCCCATGGTTATCAATATACACAACACTTGTATTGTAGTCCATCCAGTCCCTTGGACCTGCTTGCATTTGTCTAAGGCAGTGATGGCTAACCTTTTTGCCATCACGTGCCAGGAAGGGGGAGGGGCGGGTGGGATCACACGTGTGCGTGCCCACACCCATAATTTTATGCGCTCTACCCCCGCGCATGCGCATGTGACTCTTCCCCCCCCCCGACACACGATGGCCCGGTAGGCCCGTTTTTCTTTCTTATCTGTCTCCAGAGCATCTCTATGAGTCTGGGAGGATGGAAAATGGCCTTTCCCATTTCCCTGGAGGCCAGAAATGGCCCGTTTACCAACTTCTGGTTGGACAGGAAGTGACGTTTCCTGGAGAGAGAGAGAGGCCTCCGGAGGGCCTGGGGAGGGGTGGGAAAGGCAGTTTTCCATTCCCCCAGACTCCTAGAGAGGCTCTGGAGCCAGGTAAGAGAGAAAAATGGGTCTTCCCCACCACCACCCAGGCCCTCTGGAGGCAGGAAACAGCCTGTTTTCCTACTTCTGGTGGGCCCAGAAGGCCCGAAAATTAGCTGGCCAGTGTGTGCATGTGCACTGGAGCTGAGCTCATGTGCCCACTGATATGGCTACGCGTGCCACAGGTGGTATAGGTTTGCCATCAGGGTCTAAGGCTTAACAATTATATTGTGTGACCTGAACTCACAAAATACCTCAGTCCCATACTTTGGAATGGGGTATGGCCTTCCTGTTGTGTTTTCATTTCCAAAGTAGCAGCCTATCTTGAAGACTTCTGTTCTAAACAAGAAATAGGCAGGTCAATTTCCCATCTCCCTTTCCACTGTTCACTCCCCTTAGGATAGCTCAACAGCCAGACTGGATATTTGTTGTTACTAATCCCAACTTTCCTACTAGTGCTATAGATACTATAGTATTAGTTTCCACATTCAGTTTCATTCTTAAAGCTCCCAATCTTTCTTTCATTCATCTTTTGCTATCCTCATACCACTCCATCTGTCATGATTATGATTATGATATCATGATTAAGGGGCGTGCATAAGAGCACAAAAGTGCCTACCGTTCCTGTCCTATTGTTCCCTTCATCATATCAAATTGATATAGTTGATGCATATTTTTTTACATATATGTATATATTTTCTTCAAAATATGTTGTTTTATCTATGACAATTGTTTGTGTATACTGTTGTGACAAAAAGAAATTAAAAAAAAAATATCACTCATGCCTTTCTTCCATTCTGCCTCCTTCACCCCTAACATCTCTATACCAAACCAAACTCTATCTGTATCTCACTATCTTCCACTGTCCCTTCATCTTGTGTTTCAGCTGCAATGTCATCATGATCTTTACTGTTTTAGCTTCTTCTATTGTTCTTCCTTTGTGGGAATCAGCTATTTACTTTCATAGGCTAATGGTTCTCTACACCAGGGGTGTCAAACTTAATTTCATTGAGGATCGCATCAGGGTTGTGTTTGTCCTCAGGGGATGGGGAGGCATGACCAGGGTGGGTATGGCCAGCTCAATGTCATTTGTGTTAGGGGCGCTTGTGGTGGCCCAAGCGCTCCACCAGAAAAAATGGGCTCCTGAGCTCCATTTTCAGCTGTCATGGCTTCCTGCAACCCTCTGCCAGTGAAAAAGCTCCCGAGCTCCATTTTCACTGGCGGAAGCACCATGGGCCGGTCCTTTGCTGTTTCCAGGGCAGCCCTGCAGCCCAGATCTAAGTACACCACGAGCCGGATTCAGCCCCAACCTTGAGTTTGACACTCCTGGTCCACACCATCCTTATTGCCTGGACCCTGTTTGCAATCTTTCTGGCCACATCAAACCTCCCAGCTGCTGTCTGCCAAACAGACAATCAACCTAATCTAATAATTTGTCTGACTCCTTTCAATAGCATCCCAATTGCTTCCTTATCCAGGCTTCCACTGTACTCTCCATCTTCCAGTCAAAAAGAGCTCTGTCACACAACTTTTTTTCTTTCTTTTGATATCCAGGCTCTTCATTAAATCTCACTTCTACTTTAAAAAGTTCAAATCTTATTTCAAAAGCAAAGTTCTAAGTTATGGGTGCCATTACAAATCAAAACAAAATCCAACTTTTTTTGTTTTGAACTCTAAGAAGTCAGCCATTATGTAAAAGCAAATTTCTTTCATGTCCTGTGTTAAAAGGAGTTTAATAGAAATAGCTGTGTAGTGACAAACTTTGATTCAATGATGTGCAAACCCTTCCAAAAAAAATTCTACACAGTTTTATATCTAGGCTTAGTTCAAAACAGGTCAGAACACAGTACAGTATTTAAGGAAAGGCCAGAGGCAAGAGTGGTTCTGGATATATTCTGATAAGTAGCCTGATTGGATATATATCTGCATAAATAATTTTATTGCTATTACAGACAATTTTCTCTGCAAACTCCTTGGGTCAAATCCTACATGTGATCTAACAAAATATGTAAATCTATATATTGGTTTATATATTGACCCAAAGCCACCAAAATAATGGAAACATTATTATTTCATGCTTTCGAAGAACATCAAATGTAATTTATAGTAAGACCACATAATAGTAGCTCTGATTGTTCACTGATTGTTCACCTGCTACAATGGGGTTTCTTTTGAAGTATTCCAGAAATGAATTCCTGATCAAATCAAGGTAGGCATTGCCTCTCATTTGTTAATTTCATGACTGGCTGGTTTGCCTTGCTTAGATCCAAGGGATAAATATTTTACAGCTCTGATTTTTCCAGATTCTATCCAAACTTAAGTAGATGCATTCATCTATTCCAAATAAACAACAAGTCATTTGCTCTTAACTTTGCATCTTGTCTCATCTTTGATTTGAGTTGGAAAAAGACTCTACTTTTCTAAAGTAGCAAAGATTTATCAATTTTGTATTGAAATCTAAAGCACATAGCCCTAATCGTAATTTAATATGACTAAATATGTGCATACTTTATGGTCAATCATCCAGATCTCTTACAAGGTCTCCTGGCTTTGGAATTGCTAAATCGTAAGTGGTACTATATATGAGGCTTGTCTGACATGATATATATTGAAACAGACTGCAGAACGATCACTTAGTGATGAGAACCTTGCTACAGTGAACCAAAGCTAAGAGGCAAATTATTCAATTATAGTAAATTTACAGTAGCTTAATATTTGATAGAAGTGGTTCTTCTATCATCAGAGTGTTGCATTGAAAACCCTTGAGCAGCAAAATAGCTCCGGAAATTCCAATGATGTTTTAGCCACTTATTAAGAAAATTCATCTGTCTTGATCTTTTATGAACACTTTGTGCCTCTTATAGCCTGTCTGTAGTAATTATTATAACATATTTTCCATACATATTTTTGATTTTTCTGATTAGTCTTAAACCATGAAAAAGAATCCAGTAGGGGGAGCAAGAAGGTAGGTGGTCAGCTGCAAAATGGACCTAGATAAGTCAGGCTCCCCAAATAAATATTCAACATGTAATTTGTAATACAGTCACATCAGGAACAAGCAATTCCAGATGTTTCTTATAGTAGAAGCTGGGGAATGAATATTGTCTCTAAGGGGCTATTGTTATCCCATTTTGATGGCCAATTCAGAATTGCAGAATAGGAAGCACAATGCACAATACCCTTGATATGGACAAGTAGGCAGTTGATTTATATCAGGTCAAATTATCCATCCCATCTTGTCTACCATCCCATTCTTGAATGGACACAGTTCTCTTGACTTCTAGGAAGACAAGCATTTTCCATATTACCTGACAGTTGATTGTTATAACTGGTGATAACTAGGATTAAAGCTGCATGCAACAAATATATGCTAGCTCTCAAATGCAGTGCAATTCCTCCTTTCAAGTCTGGATAACATCTTAATTTTTTTTTTGTCTAATTTCCACACTACTTCTTTACATCATCAGCAGGTAATTACATCAGCAGGGAGAGGGCAATTATGTGTTTAAATCTGCATCCCTTTTGTACATACCAACATTATGTGCACATACATACAAAAGGGATGTGGTTTTGATCAAGTTGCTACAGTTGTCATCCTGCCTATCTTCACTGAAGGCAGCTCTGCAAGTGAGGACTGCTTCATACATTACAGTATTAAAGTGCCCCTTCCTAACTGAAGGAAAAGCACAGCCAAATAATTCTATAAAAGGAGCTTCAGGTCAGTTTGCATTGCTATTCTAAATTATATTTACCGATGCACATACAGAAACATACAGCTTATTGTCATTCAAAAAGAAAGATATTGCCATAGAGGAGGAGAAAGTGACCAGATGACCTGCGGTAGCTGCTCAGAATGATGGTGATCTTTCTTCTTAGAGATGTTTATTTTTAAGCTAGACTTGATCTTAACAGACATTCAAATACAAGACAGTATATGATCTGCATTCCATCTGAAATACTGACCTTCCTTATATGAGCGCTTATAATGAACCCTGAGATAGAATGGAAGAAATGCTATGAATATTTTCACCTTCATTTTCTCTGTTGGCTTCTCTGCTATCCAGCTGAGGAATTATTCGTCTCTGTGGCTTAATATAGCATGTAAATATCATATACTTTGCTGCTGTTGTTGTTTCTGCTGCTGCTGTTAGCAGCAGTAGTGTTAGTACATGATTTTTTCCCCCTTTATAAATTCTATTCCACTGATTCAAATAATTCCTGAATGAGTCATTCATCTTTCCAATCTCTTGTTTTAAAGTTATCAAAGCCTGTGAGATTGTTTTGAATAAACAACCTTTCTTTCTTCCCTTAACATGCATCTCAACAGACATTTGCCCTATGTAAAACCCAGATCTGTTTTGAAGCCACTAATCCTCATTTTAGCCTGAATAAAAGAAAAGCCTGCCAAACAGTGTGTCTGATTAATACTAAAAAAAAAAAAAAGATCTGCCTGGATTTTCTAATTTCTTTTATTAACTCATATACCTTAGGCTAGTCCGAGTAAAAAGACAACAGCATTGTGGAAAAGAAAGGGGCGAGATCGTCTTTTACCTTTTAACCCAGAGATTGTCAATTTCTATCAGTAGAAATAAGGCCTGACACAGTCAGGGTAGCTTCAGCCTGATTTGCATACTGTGAATTCTTTCATCAGCAGCAGGAATTCTGACAGGGGCTAATTAGCATTTCCACCCCCTATTCCATTCTTTTATTTTTTGACGACAAGTGCCAGAAGTGGCAGAGGAAGTTTAACCAAACCCAGATTTGTATTTTTATTTTAAAAATATAGGCTCTGATTTTGGAGGTTAAAAAAAAAATCACAATAATTGAACCACAGTTTAGCAGTGGGGAGAGGGAGAGGAATTCGTTACAGAAAAAGAAGAGCGAACTCAATGGGAAGATAAAATAAACGGATGGAACTTGTGTGGCTTTGGAAGATGTACAAAAATCTGTGTTTGCAGAGAAGCTGATTCAATCATTCTTCCTAACTAACCCAGCACATTCAAGTTGATGTTTTGGTTTTGCTGTCACTAAGGTCCAAGCAGTGGCAAAATCCAATTTTTTTTTACTACTGGTTCTGTGGGCATGGCTTGGTGAACATGGTGTGGCTTGGGCATGGCTTGGTGGGCATGGCAGGGGAAGGATACTACAAAATCTCCATTTCCACCCCACTCCAGGGGGAAGGATATTGCAAAATCTCCATTCCCACAGCACTCTGGGGCCAGCCAGAGGTCGTATTTGCTGGTTCTCCAAACTACTCAAAATTTATGCTATTGGTTCTCCAGAACCTGTCAGAACCTGCTGGATTTCACCCATGTGTCCAAGTATGTAGATGTATCAGGGGAGAAGCTTATTAACTAGATATCAAAAGAAATGTTTTCCTCCTTCTCCTGGGTGAAGTTCAGTATGTAGCCTCCACAAGCCCATTGCAGTGAGATCAGCATAATGTTTGGCCCAGCTGCCTTTCACAAACATGTGATCTTTTGTTTGAGTTGACTCTACTATACTGCTCAATGCTACAGGGTCATCCTAGACGGCCTCACATGCCATATAGAATAGAATAGAATAGAATAGAATAGAATAGAATAGAATAGAATAGAATAGAATAGAATAGAATAGAATAGAATAGAATTTTATTGGCCAAGTGTGATTGGACACACAAGGAATTTGTCTTGGTGCATATGCTCTCAGTGTACATAAAAGAAAAGATACGTTCATCAAGGTACAACATTTACAACACAATTGATGGTCAATATATCAATATAAATCATAAGGATTGCCAGCAACAAGTTATAGTCATACAGTCATAAGTGGAAAGAGATTGGTGATGGGAACTATGAAACGATTAATAGTAGTGCAGATTCAGTAAATAGTCTGACAGTGTTGAGGGAATTATTTGTTTAGCAGAGTGATGGCCTTCGGGAAAAAACTGTTCTTGTGTCTAGTTGTTCTGGTGTGCAGTGCTCTATAGCGTCGTTTTGAGGGTAGGAGTTGAAACAGTTTATGTCCAGGATGCGAGGGATCTGCAAATATTTTCACGGCCCTCTTCTTGATTCGTGCAGTATACAGGTCCTCAATGGAAGGCAGGTTGGTAGCAATTATTTTTTCTGCAGTTCTAATTATCCTCTGAAGTCTGTGTTTTTCTTGTTGGGTTGCAGAACCGAACCAGACAGTTATAGAGGTGCAAATGACAGACTCAATAATTCCTCTGTAGAATTGGATCAGCAGCTCCTTGGGCAGTTTGAGCTTACTGAGTTGGCGCAGAAAGAACATTCTTTGTTGTCCTTTTTTAATGATGTTTTTGATGTTAGCTGTCCATTTGAGATCTTGCGATATGATAGAACCTAGAAATTTGAAGGTTTCTACTGTTGATACTGTGTTGTCTAGTATTGTGAGAGGTGGAAGTATGGAAGGGTTTTTCCTAAAGTCTACCAGCATTTCTACAGTTTTGAGTGTGTTCAGTTCCAGGTTGTTTTGGTTGCACCACAAGGCTAGTCGTTCGACCTCTCGTCTATATGCGGATTCGTCATTGTCTCGAATGAGACCAATCACTGTTGTGTCATCTAATTGTGTCATCTAATATAATTCTTCATATGCCATCCCTTAGGAAGCTTAGAACAGTAACAACCACACATTAACATAGATTAAAATGTCCCCTAAGGTCTGCAAATGCACATTTGTTTAGGTACCCAAAGTGATGTGGACTAAGCATTCTTAGTGATACAAAATAGAAGAAAATATTTGTAAGCTCAGGGTTGGGGACCTTGGTATTCTCTGAGCTTGGTTGTTTCCTTGCAGATGTTTTGTTACCCAGCTAAGTAATATGGTCAGTGCTGGAAGGGAGTGGGGTTTTCTTTCTGTTTATAGGCAAGTGGCTTATCTGTCAGTGTTGGTAGACATGTTCTTGGTGGTTCCTTGATTAGACTGTTGTTTGCTATTTAATTGTTTGTTTGGTAGTTCCTTGATTGGGGTATTGTTTACCACTTGATTATTGGATAGTGAGCAGGAAAGCTCAGCCGAGTAAAGTATAGAAAATAGATGGCAAAAGAAAGGATGTGGAAATGCAGGAAAGGAAAATGGGAGAGCCTGTTCATTCACTACTTTACCAGTTAGCCTCAATTGGTTCTCTTGTCTCATGGCACTCCTTCCCTCTCCAGTGCCATCAGTGCTATTTTCTCAAGAAGGATTGTGCAAGGATCATTCTCCAAACATGTACGCCGAAGGCTCTTTTCAACTTGCTGCAGTCTGTCCTCAGTTGGCCTTCATTCTATATTCACAGTGAATTCCATCCCTACCTATTAATTATTATGTTAAAAAAAAACAACCCAATGCCATCCACATATGATTAGTTTGCTAAAAGGGAAAAAAAAACAACCTCTGGAGGAAAGGAACCTAAGGGGGATTTTTTTTTCAAATAAAATAATATTACAAGGTGGAAAGAGAAGGTTAAGCATATGTAGATATTGTTTGGGGGAAAGTAGCACATTGTGAGTGGGTGTTCTAGAAAAGGATACAGCTGGCAGGAACTTTAACCAGACTTGTAATGTTTTGAAGCAGCTCCTATTTGTTGCCTTCCAAAGCATAAAGTGTTTATAAGCGAATGTCAGCATTTCTCTATAAACAGCTTAAGAAGGCTTAATACTAACAGGCAGTGCATGTAGTATTGATTAAGACTTTGGGCTACAATCAGAAGGTTCAAGCTCATCCTTACCCATAAAAATTCACTAGGTGACTTTGGACAAGCCATTCTAAGCTACCTGTTGGAATTGGAGATGCAGAGAAAAAAATGAAGGGTGATTCCTCTGAAAGCCAGCTTAAATTCTCAGTGGAAAGTACTGGTTGTAAGTCGTCGTCATCATCATCATCATCATCATCATCTCATCATCATCTCATCATCATCACAAAAATTACTGTTTGAATATGGTTTTGCTTAACATTGAATAGTTGGAACACACAAACATAACAGGGACATTTGCTCCTGGAATAGGCAGTTTACGAGTGGAAGTTGGTCCACTTAAATAACTTAAATAACTTAAAGAATAAACACTTTCTAAAGGAAGAAAAATAGAAAATATGATTTACAAAAGAAAGATTTCAAACATTAAAAATCTCATATGATATAAAAGCCATCTTTGGAATAAGTGGCTCACTTCATTTATGCAAACGGATAAAAAAAAGAGACATAAATGGAAGTTACTGCTCTAGACTGCAGGTACAGAAGAAGAATAAAGCTAACATCCTTGCACATTATCAAAAAAGTCCAATCTAAGTTTGGGAGAGAAGTACTAAAAGTAGTAGCCTGTGATGACATTCATCACTAAGCCAGCTGTGAGGGACTCATCAAAAGAAGACAATTGCCATTTAAAGGATTTTATATCAATCTATCAGGGCAATGAAGACCCCCTTTGGAATAGTTCTTTCGATTAGGGTGTCCTGGGAAGAGGGATGATATGGAGGTGATTTTCATTGCAGAATCTTTTGGGAGGAGTTTGAGGGTGTTTGGAGGGTCACTTAAGGGTTTGCAAGCCTCTTTCCTTTTACAGCTCACTTTTCCATGTCTAATTTATAGTTAGGTCAGGCTGATGCTAACTAGGGATGAGGGAGGCATTTGACTCAGGTTGTTGGAGGGAAATCCAAGCATACACTGCAAGTCTGAAAAGCAAACACCCATATGCCTTTTAAATCATGGCATGATAATGCGAATTGTCACCATTTGCTTGAACCTAAAAGACTGTATGTCTGTGTATGCATTTATTACACTAGAATTGGGAAGATTTGAATCTTAACTTTCTCTCTCTTCTTAATCTGTAGATTAGTTTCTTAGTAGGAGAAGCTGTAAATCAAGAAGTTCAAACTCATTTTCAGTCAAGAAAGAACTGCATGAAAGTTGGCTAGGGTAATTTTGGGTCAGGAAGCCAGGAGCATTGTCAAAAAGCCAGGAGAGTTGTCAAAAATAAAGGCAGGATAAAAATGAAATGAATAAATGTCTTTTCCATGGGCAGACTAAGTGTTATAATAAATGCATGCCTAAAAGCCCCCAAATTTGATTTGACTACTTGCATGAAAATAACCAATGTGGCTTATAAACCATCACCTGTGGCTCAAGGTGCCACATACTTGGTAGAATACACATATTTCACAACCCTATGTATGATAAGTCAAACCATAGTTTTTTAAGATGCATAAACCTATCCACTTTGACTTATAATGAGTTCCAAGACAACTTCGGAGATCATCCCAAAGATTATAGTTTTGACCTATCACACAGAACCATAAAACATATTCTTTTCATATTTCAACTCTGCTAGGTACTTATTCAGAAGCACATAGTTTCTCATTTCCATACCCAGTTCTAGCTCTAACCTTGTTATTATATGAAAATAATAATATAGACCTTTCTTACTGAGCCACTATACTTATTAGAAGTAGTTTGAACAATTTGAAATGTTCTCTATAAAGGCTAAGTATTATTAGTCTGATTCATTTCTTTCTTTGTTTCTTTTCACTTGAAGTTTCATACCTTATGATGAGAGAAGCCAAGGCATATTCCTTTGATTTCTACTGAGCAACTCTACACAAACACAGCTTAGGCTTCTACCTGGATTGTACCTTAATTACAGAAAATTAAATAGAAGAGCTCTCCTCACAGTCCCATGCGTCTCACTGTGTTTGTGAAAATGTTCTGCACTTTGAAAAGTATAGAACTTCAGTGCCTTAAGGATATAACAGTGCTTTATTTGGATTCAAATGATTAAAGAGCTAATTTTCTTAGTGGGAGGTTGGTACATTTATACTAGATAACTGCATTACAGGGATATGGGTATTTTTCAGTTTCATGACAGCCTAGGGAATTTTGAGTCACCCAACATTGTGTGCTATGTAGTATTATGAAAACAAGAAAGGCGCTCCACCGCAGGAACAAACAAACAGCTTCTGGAGGTCCTGTTCATAAATAGCAAGAAGACTCTCTCTCTTGGGGATTGACTTATGCAAATCTGTTCTATTTGATCAAGTTTTGCTTTTTTTAAATAAGTACATTCATTCACATCACAGAATGAACGTAGTCCGTATTATTCTGCTTGTGCTTTGCATGGATTTTAAATGTTGATGTAATTGTTCATTTTAATATGAATTAACACACATAACACACACAACGTACACTAACAAATGTACATAATGCATATATAGTGGTTTTATGAGCAGTCTATAAATAAGGGAGATACGGGGTTTCATATCGTCCTCAAACCCACTTTAACTGCTGATTATGGAGGTGGAAATACCATATACATCCAATATGTATAGAAGTAATGTTTTCTCTTAACATTATTTTATCACTTTCAGAGAGATGTCTTAACACTCAGTATTTCTGTCTCTGTTGGTGCTGATGAATTTTATTTCCAAATTCCAAAGAGCATCTGGGGAATTATTGAAGGCCTCCTTGTAATCTATCTGGAAAAGAAATCACTTGGGAGATAAATATGGAATACCAGGAAACAATTACAGTTCCGGTTGCAAAGAGAAATGGAAACCAGCAATACTATCTCTCCCTCTTCTTTCCAAGATGAATAGATTCAATATTTTCGTCTTTCTGGGGTCAAAGAGGATTTAAACAAATTTCTTGTCATACCAAGTGAAAAATTTGAATGTCTTCATTGGGCTCTTCCTTGCAAGTTTCCAGAAGGAAACACAATCTATTGACTTGGAAATCATTTCACACATTCTTTCCATTAGTTTACTGATAGAGATTCTTAAAGTGTGCAAATACAAAACAATCAAAATGAGGAGTTTTGGTAAACAGATACAAATTTTCAGGCAATCCAATAATTTCAATCTGAGCTACAGTTTTATTTAATAACTGTTGAAATTAATGCATAGATTAGCCTCTTCTTTGAAAGCAAAGTCTTATTGTGGAGATTTTATAAAGTTTCTTGAAAGCTGATGGAGATTGATGTTGTGTCTCTCTCTCTCTTTTTTTTTTAGTAATTATACATAGTACAGTAATCTGGGTTCAGACAAGTTGTCTTATTCAATAAAACCCCCCTTCTGCATTCCAGAATTCAAAAGGAAAAAAAGAGGCTGGGATTAAAGCCAGACTGAATAGTACTGATGCAGTCTGTCAGCAAGCCCTCAGGTAACAATATCATAATTTATAAATTCTACCAACAATAGAGTAGCAATTAAAGATGTAAGTTCCTTTTCTATGGCCCTATTTTCAGCCAGAAAAGCTTAGGCAAAAGCATTTGTCACATACAAAAAAAGAAAGAGGAAGGAATATTTTTTTTAAGTGAGACAGTCAAGAAAATAATAAAAAGCAGGGGGAGGACAGGATAGGACAAGACAGGACTTCATTCTTGTTTCTGTTGTAACTTGCAAACTCTTCCATTCTGAAGACTGACAGCTAGCCAGACAGACACACTTACAAGTCTCTTCAAATGACCCATAGTTTCTTTCATGCCTGTTCAATTTTGAACTTTAACTGGATTCATTCTATCAGTGCATCAGGACCACTTATTTGGGATAAAACAGTAGATGTTTCAGAACTGAACATTTCAGAATTCCTGCCAGAAGACAAGAACAGAAAGGAAAGAAAATGTGGGCCAGAGAAAAAGAGCAGACACAGTTCATTCACTCTTTCCTTCATGTTCCTTCAAAATACAGCCTCTGCCAAAAATCCAAGTAAAGCTAATCCAAATTCTCCAGATGTGATAGACTGCAGTTTCACTCATAGCATAACAAGATAGTTATGCTGTCTAAGAATTATGAGATTGTTAATCCAGAACATTTGGATATCACCAGGTTGGGGAAGATGAATGGACACTCTACCCTGACACCTTTGATGCAAAGTCCTAGTGATCTCTGGATGGAAATTCCATAGGAAGTTCCTTATATACTGTATATCGCAAACTAAGTTTCAGGTTATTTGTTTGCCTAACCCAGAATGGTGATTCTGAGAATTACACTGGTAATAGTTTTTGGGATATAATGGGAGATTACATTTTCTCTTCTGCTTCTTTAATCATCTTAAGAAGTTCTAAAGCAAGTTCTTTTGCAATTAAGTGGGTTGCAAATGGATGGAGGCTGTTTCAATTTGGGAATCTTGCATCCTCTTAGGAAAGCTCAAGAGAAATTTGATATTTCAAAGGACTGAAGTCTCCCCATCAAGAACACCACACACACACACACACACACACACACACACACACACACACACCAGGATTTTTATTGTGTCAGTGATCTAACTGTAAACAACCCAAAATTCCTTGCTTACTGTAGCACCCACTTTTTTTTCCTACCAACATGTCTCGGAACATTCCTCAATGAATTTTATTTTTACTTTACTTTACTTTACTTTACTTTACTATTCATTCATTCATTCATTCATTCATTCATTCATTCATATCACTGCCCAACTCACAGATAGTGACTATACAACATTAGTGTTGTATAGTGGTATACAACATTAAACTCTAAGTTTCATGGAAAACTTCTATTTCTTTTACCTTCTACACATGTTTTTGTGAAAGTTTTTGCATTTTTTTACAGCTTGTTAAAGCTATAACGAAGTGGGTATGTTTAAATCATGTCATCTTTCTCCTCCTGCTTATACATGCCTCCATTTCCACTGTCCTTTGCTGTTTTCTGCTATCAATTTTATATCAGGGAAGAATCTGCCTCTTGTAAGAACCAACATGCCTATGTATACTTCCTATGAAAGTGCTGATCTCCCAATGTCATCTGATTTACTTTTTTAAAAAAAAAACATTATTTTAATTAAAATTACATGGGAAACTAGCAAAAAGCTGATCTGCATAGCTAATCTAGGGCAGTAGAAAACATCCAGGGAAGTCACAGAAAGGAGTAAAGAGGAACCTCATTAGTCTGCAAGTTTTGTAAGAGAATTCATGTATGCACTTAAAATTTTGTATGTCCCTACCAATTCTACACTTTCATCATAAATTGTACATAACAAATAAATATCAAACTGCAAATCTCAGGGAAGTAGTGGTCACAGTTTGCCTAGGAGCTGAACTGGCTTATTTATTAACCAAATAAATAAGTTGCACAGTTAAACCCACAAGCTATTTAACTGTTGGGTTAAAGGAACATGATTTTATATTCCTTTGAGAAACACACTCCATTAAATGGTTAGGGAACAGGTGGATTATTCAGTGGCTAAGAGCAAGAAAATTTCCCATTTTGGTTGGCAAATGTGTTCCCCCCCCCCGCCCTTTTTTTTAGGAATGTTTCACCTTTTACAAAATGCTCCTATATTATAATTTTCTAGAAAGTGGAAGTGCTGGCTTCCTCACATTGTTGCTAACCTCACCTTGAGGCTTCGTTTTGAGACTGGAGAGATATCAAAAAATCAGGATAGTGTCTTCAACCATGTGCAAATTCACACTCCTAAAAAAGGTGCAGAGCTTCAATTATTCTGTCATGGGTACCACCTTGACTTTTTGTTCTACTGCCTACTGTGGACATTCTGGATAGGCAATCAGGGCTTTCCTTCCCTGCTCTTCATTTCTCCCAAATTTCCTCACAAATCTCAGTTGTTTGTCCTCCTGCCCCAACTGGTTCTTCCCTTTCTAAAATGTTGAAAGGGGCTTGGGACTACAAAATAGAGGCCCAGCTGCACAAAGCCCTGGGGCTGGTTGCCCCTTATTACATTGCTATGAGATTCTAATGCTAACTGTATCAAGTATTAAACTTTGGGCCCCAATTTCTTTCTCTCAAGTAGATATATGGTAACTATTTGATTTTTGTAACTTGTAAACAAATCACTACTTGTCAAACAAATCGAATAAACACATACATATAGATGGACAGGAAGTAAAATCCAAGGTAGAATATGTGAATATAAATTGAAATAATAATTTCTAGAGTTTGGAAATCACCCACAAGAGCCTACAAATTTGCTACACTTTAACTTTTCAAAAGGTAAGATACTCATCCAAATTTGGTGACTGAACTGGGCCTTGTAGTCTACTATGGTCATCTGAGGAAAACAAGTTATTTTGAAGAGGTTCTAAAATTACTTAGTTCTTTCTTGTTACACACCCTTAAATTCCTTCATGTTATTAATATCATCAATGGTCTCCTGATACACAGAGATTATGAAAGGAGCTGCTTCAGGCATTGTTGTTTTGATTGAGGACTAGACTCTGGAAAATAAGAAAGTATATTTGAGTGTGTACATGTGGGTATCGGTTAGAAACCCCAAAATGAATATGGTTAAAAAATTCACACAATGCTTAAGCCATTTATACTATCTATAAGCATTGTGGTTCAATCTACAAATTATTCCTACTTGATGAGAATTAGAAAGCTACTGTGATTCTGAATGCACTTTATGGAGAGAACTAAATGTTACAAAAGAAGATGAAGTTGTTTTCCAAATTTACATTTCTTTTATAATCTTAATGGAGAATCTCCAGGACATTTGTCCAGAAGATTAGCAGCAGGAGAAGTTTAACACTTTGTTAAGGTCCTAACCCATGTTAATAAATATGCTCCACCCTGTAAATGTCTATGGAGATTCTCAGTCATCCAGGTCATGGTTGTCCCAAAGATGTTTTTTCAAAAGACAACTGAACTTTCTTTGTTTTTTTCTTGAAGACATTTTGCTTCTCATCCAAGAAGGTTCTTGGATGACAAGCAAAATGTCTTCAAGGGAAAACAACAAAAGTCCGGTTCCTTTTGAAAAATCACCTTTGGGCCCACCCTCTAAACTATCCTCTGAAACTGGAAAAAAACAAAGTTATTAGGGAATGTGCTCTTATACAATTTAAGTTATTCAGGAGCATACTGTCACAGCTATACTGAGTGATTCTTAAGAAAAGAGGGATGCAAATATTTGACATAAGGAAATGTACTACATCACAATGCAATGTATGCTTAATGAGAAGTTCACTGAGCTAAGTGCTATTTAATCTGTACAAATTTGTATAGGTGTATTCCAGTAATCAAGCATCTTCCCTCACCTACCTCCATTTTGATAGCTGAAAAACTTGTTAGTTTATCATCAGAAAAGCATCAATAAAGTACTTTATTCTTAAAGCCAAACTATTTTCTTTTAAACATTTTAACTGTAAGACTGACTTGCTCTAGAAGAGGGCATGGTCAGAGCCTCAGGACATTCAGATAAATAGCAAACACCAGCTAATTTCTCTGCATCCTTCAAGAGGTATGCTCAGTGAATGATATCTAATACAAAAAATCAGAAGATAATTTGTCCTATGAAGTAGAGATGAATGCCTGAATCAAATAATCTGAGAGGTGTATATATTTATGTCTGCCCATAGGGGAGTGTCTTGTACCAAATTACAAAATAAGATCACTTTCATGTGTATAATATAATCCCAACACATATATAAAGTTCCAGGATTTCTATTTCTATTTGGATGTAGTATATGACAATGTGGTGGAAGAGAAAGAACAGGGGCAAAAAGAAAGGGTCAGAAATAACTAGATATTTATTCACCTGTATTGTGGGTCTACAACTCCTGTCAGGAGAATTGTCTCCCTCTATTCATAGGATCAGTGTTGCTAATTATTATGATGATTTGTCCATCCTACCTTCTGACCCTTCCTCATTCAAAAGGAACTCTGGAATTAGTAATTTTTGATAGAGGTAGATTTGTGTCTAGAAATGCTTGGGCCAGCAATTTACCTATCAAAATCAAGCTATTGATTTTAACCAATGATCTAGCTACCTGATGCAACTTTCTCTAACTTGTGCAGGTGTTGAATCACATTTAGAAGTCAGTATAAAACTTAGCTGGCTTCCTCACTGGTGTCCTTCCTTTCCAGCAACTCTCATTCAGTAGAAAATTGTTCCTGAGCCTGAAAGTAGATTAGAATCATTGGGATTAGTAGCCACTGCTTTAAATTCTCAGGAACCTGTATTTATTCCATTCACTTGTTTCTCATGGCTTCTTATACAACACCCTAGGAGCAAATAATTGACTTAAATGCACTTTGCACAAGAGGAAAAATAGCTTTCAGTGACTTATGCCCTAAAACAGCAGATTCACTCAGGAGGCCACACTTAACTACCCACCTAGGGAAAAGGATTTAGGAACCGTAACATTTACATCTCCGTGACTCTCTGCCTACTCACCCAACAAGCCTATTCAGATTAGGTAAGAAATGAAATCACCCTGGAGGACATATATGGGGTCCCCTAACTAACTTGCTCAGACTGAAGAAAGCACTTGGATAAGCAGCAAAACCTTTCGAACTAACAAGAAAAGAAGTCCACTTGTCATGACTAAACTTCCAGACAACTCCACCAAGATAATTGAGAATCTTCTTTAACAGCAGATATTAATCTGCTCCTAAATAAATAAAGAACTAACAGAAGAAAAGAAAAGAAAATTTTTAGGTCAGCCAAATAATATAATTTCTTGTTGGTTTGAAACATTTCATATATGGAAAGGAGAATTCAGGCTCAGTAAATTTTTGTTACATTCTTATTACATTTAAAGAGTTTATTTCTGTGTGGACAAATATGTATGCGCTTGTATGTATTAAAACAAACACAAATTCCCTAGATTTCAATCTGGGGCAACTAGCATGGGCAAATAAAGATGCACTCCCTCAAATAATAACTTGTTCCTAGGAGCTTGACTTCTAACCTTGAAGTAAAAGTAAATCATCTTCTGGACAGCAGTGCCTATCTATAGTTATTGTAGCTCTTTGTCTCTTTCCATTTCTCTTAACAGAAACATCGTTGTATTTTCTGGAAAGAAAATTACCCATATGAACTCTCATTCTCTCTCTCTCTGTCTCTGTCTGTCTGTCTCCTCAAATTAGTGGGAGAATTTTTCAGGGCCTCATTCTCTCACTTTCTTTTTCCTCTGCAGACTTGTACTACAAAGCAGAAGAGAACTACAAACAATTCATTCTGTTTCTGAAATACACTCGTGCATATTATTACAAAAATAATGTTCCATTATATTTTGTCAAAATCAAAAGCATTATTTTAAAATTTCTAGTCAGAAAGAAGAGTATTTTTTCCTACGTTTTCTTCTTTTAGACAGGCAACCAAAAGTAAATTGTAACACTTTATTTACATGTCTTTTGCTTTTTTAAAAAAAAAAACCCCTGTATTAATTATCAATTTCCTTCTCCCTGTATTCATGCTGGGTAAATGTTATACTTTTCTTCCTGACCAAGCATCTCTTGCCAAAAGATCACTGTCATCATCATTTCCCCCTGCATTCACTCAGAAAAAGATATTTTGACTCAAATGATATCATTTTGAGATTGAAAGCCTATTAGGAAGTGAATTCTTCACTTTGTTTCTGCCTCCCACCCACCCCAGCCTAAACGGTTAATAGAACAGTTCATATAAAAGGCCAGAGATCACACTAACATTAAAGTTATTCATAAAATTCTGCCAGTTAATGAATCTTGCATTGAAAGATTGGGAAGATGCCCAAATCAAAGCAGCCCAGTATTGAGTGGATCAGTTCCAGTCTTGAACGATGCTGAAAATTTGCTACCAATTCACAGATTCAGCAGGGCAATTGGTCTCTAAAAATGATTAAATGATTCTTCCATATCTCAGAAAACACCACTCAGAGAAGAAAATGGGAGGAAATCAAGGTAGTTTAGAAGTCTTTAGGAGTGTTAAAATTATAAAACCTGGAACCAGTTCATCACACACTGTTTTTTGGCCCTTCTCACTGAAGCCCAAGAAAATTAAAATAATGTTGCTAGTGTCACTAGGATCTAGGAATTCTAGCACTGGGTCCTTGCTTAAGAAATGATGAATGTTCAATAATTTTTGCCTCTGTACTATAGGCTGCATATCTATCTATTATCCATCCATGTCTAATATTGCATTTAGAAATCATTAGCACAATTTTAGCGAGATGAAAGCCCATTGTCTGTATAATTGCATATAAATGGTGAAAATAACATTCATTATTTCCATGTGAAAAAGGAGTGAGAGAAAGTGTACGCTAATATAAACAAATATTCTCTTTTTGAAGAGAATGATTCATTCTTGTTACAAATCGTTCTTGCAATAAGCTTAGTAACAAATAAAAGCAGCTGATAGTTCTAAATGATGTGGGTAATATTGAGAAGATGAGTTTCCTTATTTGTAAAAATTCTACTTCCCCCTTTTTAAAAAATAAAAATAAAAAAGCATTTTTCATTGAACTTGATTAGCAGAAAGATTTATATTATCCACCTGGGGATATAATTGAAAACTTATGAACTCTATGAAATTTAAACTAGGACATCTTACATATGAGACAGTTGTTTAGTAAAGCATTGACTTCATCTTACAGTTGGTGGGGCCCAGTGGTGGGTTTCAAAGTTTGTTACTACCAGCTCTATGAGTGTGGCTTGGTGGGCGTGGCAGGGGAAGGATACTGTAAAATCTCCATTCCCTCCTCACTCCAGGGGAAGGATTATTTATTTATTTTATTTATTTTTTTATTTTATTAAATTTTTATACCGCCCTTCTCCCGAAGGACTCAGGGCGGTGTACAGCCAGAAATAAAATACAAAATATATACAGTTAAAAAGAATTAAAATGTAGCAAAATTACAAAAATGGCTGATCGTTAAAATTAAATTTAAAAAATTTAAAATATTAATAAAACCCCAGTTTAAAATCAAACTAATATGCCAGTCCCGCTTGAATAAATAAATATGTTTTTAGCTCACGACGGATACTGTAAAAGCTCCATTCCTTCCCCAATCCAGGGGAAGGATACTGTAAAATATCCATTCCCACCCCACTCAGGGGAAGAATACTGTAAAATATCCATTCCCTCCCCAATCCAGGGGAAAGATACTGTAAAATCTCCATTCCCTCCCCAATCCAGGGGAAGATTACTACAAAATCCACATTTCCTCCCCATCAGCTGGGACTTGGGAGGCAGAGAATAGATGGGGTGGGGCCAGTCAGAATTTTTACTACCACTTCTCCAAACTACTCAAAATTTTCACTACTGGTTCTCCAGAACTAGTCAGAACCTGCTGAAACCCAACTCTGCTGGGGCCTTATCTAGAATTAGTTCTTCACCAGAAAGTCTGTATAATGCTTGTAAGAAGGATGGACTTAAAAACATCTAATGTGGCAATTTTGTCATTTAACAATTCATTGACATCCTTAATCTATTTTAGAGTTTATGTGAGTACCTAGGGATGAAGGACAGATTACATGTGCCTGGTTTCTATGTTTCATTAGAAAAAAATGATTTATAATCCCTTTCATTTGTTCTGTTGATACGGTTAATGCAGATGCAGGAGTAGGAAAAAGAAAATTGCCCCTCCTATTTCATTCTTTTGAAAGTATGATATTTTTGAAAGGAGATCACATTATATATATTTTGCTGTGTTTTATACACAAAAATATATTTTCAGTTAGTGGCAACAATTTTTCTCAAATGAATAGAGCTCTTGAAACATGTATGTCAAATGTATTTTCTTGTTAGCAAAATACCTGGAATGGCTCTGATCTTGTAGAATAGTTAAACAATTGGGATTCAGTTCAGGTGGCAAATATGGAATTTAGGCTGATTTGCTTTGAACCATTACCTAAAATTGGAGTAAGATCAGTTTTTGGATTATTTCAGGACACTTTGGAAATGTCTTATATGACCAGTTAGATCTGAATAAAAAAACAGACTTCTTTTTAATTTATTTTATTTTTTTATTTTATTATTTTATTAAATTTTTATACCGCCCTTCTCCCGAAGGACTCAGGGCGGTGTACAGCCAAAGTAAAAACAAAGATATATACAGTTTAAAAGAATTAAAATGTAGCAAAATTACAAAAATGGCTGATCGTTAAAATTAAATTTAAAAAATTTAAAATATTAATAAAACCCCAGTTTAAAATCAAACTAATATACCAGTCCCGCTTGAATAAATAAATATGTTTTTAGCTCACGACGGATACTGTAAAAGCTCCATTCCTTCCCCAATCCAGGGGAAGGATACTGTAAAATATCCATTCCCACCCCACTCAGGGAAAGGATACTGTAAAATCTCCATTCCCATCCCACTCCAGAGGAAGGATACTGTAAAATCTCCATTCCCACCCCAATCCAGCAGAAGATTACTTCAAAATCCCCATTTCCTCCCAATCATCTGGGACTTGGGAGGCAGAGAATAGATGGGAGTGGGGCCAGTCAGAATTTTTACTACCGGTTCCCCAAGCTACTCAAAATTTTCACTACTGGTTCTCCAGAACTAGTCCGAACCTGCTGAAAGCCACCTCTGCTGGGGCCTTATCTAGAATTAGTTCTTCACCAGAAAGTCTGTATAATGCTTGTAAGAAGGATGGACTTAAAAACATCTAATGTGGCAATTTTGTCATTTAACAATTCATTGACATCCTTAATCTATTTTAGAGTTTATGTGAGTACCTAGGGATGAAGGACAGATTACATGTGCCTGGTTTCTATGTTTCATTAGAAAAAAATGATTTATAATCCCTTTCATTTGTTCTGTTGATACGGTTAATGCAGATGCAGGAGTAGGAAAAAGAAAATTGCCCCTCCTATTTCATTCTTTTGAAAGTATGATATTTTTGAAAGGAGATCACATTATATATATTTTGCTGTGTTTTATACACAAAAATATATTTTCAGTTAGTGGCAACAATTTTTCTCAAATGAATAGAGCTCTTGAAACATGTATGTCAAATGTATTTTCTTGTTAGCAAAATACCTGGAATGGCTCTGATCTTGTAGAATAGTTAAACAATTGGGATTCAGTTCAGGTGGAAAATATGGAATTTAGGCTGATTTGCTTTGAACCATTACCTAAAATTGGAATAAGATCAGTTTTTGGATTATTTCAGGACACTTTGGAAATGTCATATGACCAGTTAGATCTGAATAAAAAAACAGACTTCTTTTTAATGGCAATCTGCATATGGTAAAACTACCAAGAGTTGTCATTTTCAGTTCAATGAAAAATCTTGTGACTAATGTCTCCACTATGATCACAATTTGTCACATCCTTGAAAATGTTTTGAAATCCAACTTGAGGTAGGATGTGTTGAGCTGTGATCACAGATTGCTATGCGTAGCAATTTCATTCACTGCCTCACCACTGTGTCAAAAAACAATTGCATGAAATTGCTTCCCCTCCAAACTACAATCTTTGGCCTTTTGTGTTGAATTTGTTGCTTAATATAATTTGATTTTTCATTTCTTCCTATTTTCTTTCAGAAACAATTTGTTAAAAATCTGAATACAAAATCCATTAAGGGTGTCTTAAAATGTACTTTACTGTTGTTATGGTTCATTATTAGATTGATAATATATGCATTACAAAGATGTGATGAAGATAAAGGTTGTAGAGAGTGTGGTTGCATGGCAGCTTCCCCGGTACCTGGATGAAGCCGTCTATCTAGACCCGTTCCAGTCCGACTTCCGATCCAGTCACAGTACGGAGACAGCTTTGGTCGCGTTGGTGGATGACCTCTGGAGGGCCAGGGATAGGGGTTGTTCCTCTGCCCTGGTCCTATTAGATCTCTCAGCGGCTTTTGATACCATCGACCATGGTATCTTGCTGCACCGGTTGGAGAGTTTGGGAGTGGGAGGCACCGTTTATCGGTGGTTCTCCTCCTATCTCTCCGACCGGTTGCAGACGGTGTTGACAGGGGGGCAGAGGTCGACCGCGAGGCACCTTACTTGTGGGGTGCCTCAGGGGTCGATTCTCTCGCCCCTCCTGTTCAACATCTACATGAAGCCGCTGGGTGAGGTCATCAGTGGTTTCGGGGTGAGTTATCATCTGTACGCTGATGATACGCAGCTGTACTTTTCCACCCCGGACCACCCCAACGAAGCTGTCGAAGTGCTGTCCCGGTGTCTGGAAGCCGTACGGGTCTGGATGGGGAGAAACAGACTCAAGCTCAATCCCTCCAAGACGGAGTGGCTGTGGATGCCGGCACCCCGGTACAGTCAGCTGCAGCCGCAGCTGGCTGTGGGGGGTGAGTTATTGGCCCCAACGGAGAGGGTGCGCAACTTGGGTGTCCTCTTGGATGAGCGGCTGTCGTTTGACAATCATTTGGCGGCCGTCTCCAAGAGGGCCTTTCACCAAGTACGCTTGGTGCGCCAGTTGCGCCCCTTCCTTGACCGGGATGCCTTATGTACGGTCACTCATGCCCTTGTCACTTCCCGCTTGGACTATTGCAATGCTCTCTACATGGGGCTGCCCTTGAAGTGCACCCGGAGGCTGCAGCTAGTCCAGAATGCAGCTGCGCGGGTAATAGTGGGAGCAACTCGTTGCTCCCATGTAACACCAATCCTGCGCAGTTTGCACTGGCTTCCTGTGGTCTTTTGGGTGCGCTTCAAGATTCTGGTTACCACCTTTAAAGCGCTCCATGGCTTAGGACCCGGGTACTTACGGGACCGCCTGCTGTTACCTTTTGCCTCCCACCGACCCGTACGCTCACACAGAGAGGGCCTTCTCAGGGTGCCGTCCACCAAGCAATGTCAGCTGGTGGCCCCCAGGGGAAGGGCCTTCTCTGTTGGAGCTCCTATGCTTTGGAATGAACTTCCTCCTGGCTTACGTCAAGTGCCTGATCTTCGGACTTTTCGCCGTGAGCTGAAAACGCACCTATTTATTCAAGCGGGACTGGATTAAAATTTTATTGGGGTTATTTATATTTTAACATTTTAAATTTGTTTTAAATTTTCGGCCACATTATAATATGTTTTCTTTTAATTTCTTTTAATCTGTATATAGTGTATTTTTACTTGGCTGTACACCGCCCTGAGTCCTTCGGGAGAAGGGCGGTATAAAAATCGAAATAAATAAATAAATAAATAAATAAATAAATAAATAAATAAATAAATAAATAAATAAATAAATAAATAAAATATGGATGCAAATTCTTTATATAAGTTCTTTTTGTCTTTCAAAATTGACTCAACATCTTCACAAGCCCAATATTTTCTTTTAACTAACGTGGTTCATCTTAAACTTACTGGTTATTGTTGTTCTTCTAATACAGGTGGTCCTTGTCTTATGAACATTTGATATGATGGCACTGAAAAAAGTGACTTACCACCAATTCTTGCACTTACAACTACAGCAACCCTATAGTCACATGATCAAAAGTTGGGTGCTTGGCAACCGGCATATATTGACTATAGTTGCAGTGTTCCAGGTTCACATGTTCACCATGTTTGACCTTCCCAGGAATCTCCCAACAAATAAGTAAATGAGGGAAGCCAGCTTTGCTTAACTGCTGTATAATTTGCTTAACAACCATAGTAATTCACTTAACAATCATGGCAAAAAAAATAAATCATAAAATTGGGTGCAATGTAATTAATGACTGCATTGCTTAGTACAGACATTCTGGTCCCAATTGTAGTTGTAAATCAAAGATTATCTGTATGACTTGTGACTATCTAGACCCATTCCAGTCTGGCTTCCGATCCAGTCACAGTACGGAGACAGCTTTGGTCGCGTTGGTGGATGACCTCTGGAGGGCCAGGGATAGGGGTTGTTCCTCTGCCCTGGTCCTATTAGATCTCTCAGCGGCTTTTGATACCATCGACCATGGTATCTTGCTGCACCGGTTGGAGAGTTTGGGAGTGGGAGGCACCGTTTATCGGTGGTTCTCCTCCTATCTCTCCGACCGGTCGCAGACGGTGTTGACAGGGGGGCAGAGGTCGACCGCGAGGCACCTTACTTGTGGGGTGCCTCAGGGGTCGATTCTCTCGCCCCTCCTGTTCAACATCTACATGAAGCCGCTGGGTGAGGTCATCAGTGGTTTCGGGGTGAGTTATCATCTGTACGCTGATGATACGCAGCTGTACTTTTCCACCCCGGACCACCCCAACGAAGCTGTCGAAGTGCTGTCCCGGTGTCTGGAAGCCGTACGGGTCTGGATGGGGAGAAACAGACTCAAGCTCAATCCCTCCAAGATGGAGTGGCTGTGGATGCCGGCACCCTGGTACAGTCAGCTGCAGCCGCAGCTGGCTGTGGGGGATGAGTTATTGGCCCCAACGGAGAGGGTGCGCAACTTGGGTGTCCTCTTGGATGAGCGGCTGTCGTTTGACGATCATTTGGCGGCCGTCTCCAAGAGGGCCTTTCACCAAGTACGCTTGGTGCGCCAGTTGCGCCCCTTCCTTGACCGGGATGCCTTATGTACGGTCACTCATGCCCTTGTCACTTCCCGCTTGGACTATTGCAATGCTCTCTACATGGGGCTGCCCTTGAAGTGCACCCGGAGGCTGCAGCTAGTCCAGAATGCAGCTGCGCGGGTAATAGTGGGAGCAACTCGTTGCTCCCATGTAACACCAATCCTGCGCAGTTTGCACTGGCTTCCTGTGGTCTTTCGGGTGCGCTTCAAGATTCTGGTTACCACCTTTAAAGCGCTCCATGGCTTAGGACCCAGGTACTTACGGGACCGCCTGCTGTTACCTTTTGCCTCCCACCGACCCGTACGCTCACACAGAGAGGGCCTTCTCAGGGTGCCGTCCGCCAAGCAATGTCAGTTGGCGGCCCCCAGGGGAAGGGCCTTCTCTGTTGGAGCTCCTATGCTTTGGAATGAACTTCCCCCTGGCTTACGTCAAGTGCCTGATCTTCGGACTTTTCGCCGTGAGCTGAAAACGCACCTATTTATTCAAGCGGGACTGGATTAAAATTTTATTGGGGTTATTTATATTTTAAGATTTTAAATTGTTTTAAATTTTCGGCCACATTATAATATGTTTTCTTTTAATTTCTTTTAATCTGTATATAGTGTATTTTTACTTGGCTGTACACCGCCCTGAGTCCTTCGGGAGAAGGGCGGTATAAAAATCGAAATAAATAAATAAATAAATAAATAAATAAATAAATAAATAAATAAATAAATAAATAAATAAATAAATAAAATATGGATGCAAATTCTTTATATAAGTTCTTTTTGTCTTTCAAAATTGACTCAACATCTTCACAAGCCCAATATTTTCTTTTAACTAACGTGGTTCATCTTAAACTTACTGGTTATTGTTGTTCTTCTAATACAGGTGGTCCTTGTCTTATGAACATTTGATATGATGGCACTGAAAAAAGTGACTTACCACCAATTCTTGCACTTACAACTACAGCAACCCTATAGTCACATGATCAAAAGTTGGGTGCTTGGCAACCGGCATATATTGACTATAGTTGCAGTGTTCCAGGTTCACATGTTCACCATGTTTGACCTTCCCAGGAATCTCCCAACAAATAAGTAAATGAGGGAAGCCAGCTTTGCTTAACTGCTGTATAATTTGCTTAACAACCATAGTAATTCACTTAACAATCATGGCAAAAAAAATAAATCATAAAATTGGGTGCAATGTAATTAATGACTGCATTGCTTAGTACAGACATTCTGGTCCCAATTGTAGTTGTAAATCAAAGATTATCTGTATGACTTGTGACTATGAGACTTGGTTACTTACTTAGATATTATGTCCTTTTCTAACTCTCTCTCTCTCACACAAACAAACACATACACACAAACCTGGAAAGGTTGATTTATAGGTAGTTCCACAGGATCTTCCACTTCAGCTACAAAGCTGTACTGTAGTTCAATAATTTCTTCATATAAAAAGGATGTTGTATGTCCTAAAGAACGCTGAGAGGAAAATTGCTTAATATACTGTAGATCACTAGTTCCTGAACAATATATTAAAAGAGTTGTAAAGGAAACTCATATTCATACCCAATCTACTTCAGGTCTCTGGGTGTTCTCTATATTTCTCGTACATTCTTGTTAACATTTGAACACTCCTGGGCTCTTACATATGTTGCCCTCAATTACTTTAGCAAGGAACAACTTTTTCTAAGCTCTGTTACTATTTCTTTCTACCTGCTGGAGTAGTAGTAGAAGAAAGGTGTTGCTGGATAGGTAAATGGCAGTCCTTCAATGTTGTTACTTATTGAGAAGCAAAAATCCATCAGGAATTTCTTCATCTCAAAAACCACTTGAGGACACAATTCTAAAAATTCCCTTCCCCCTGCACAAGATAAAGTATCACTGGAAGAGAGAAAGGAGGGAGTAGGACTGAATATGTTTAAAATGTGGTTTAGATGCAACATGATGTAGAAGACAAACTGTCTAAGGGGAGGTCCAGATTCTAATCCAGAGTCAGCCACAAAGAATAGTAGGTGACTTTGGATCAGTAGCCATCAATCAGTTCAGCCTACTTCACAGGGTAATTATGAGGATAAAAAGCATTTCTTGTCTCTTCTGAATGCAAGCAGGTAAATAAGTAAATGGACATTTGAGAGTTGTTCACAACATGCTGTATTAACAGCAGTTAAATCAGGACTTGGATCTTTCATTTCATCCATAGGGACTAAAGCATGAGGTATGCCAAGCTATGTTTAATGTTCCAATACATAGAAAATCTTAGTGACCAAGAGAATAAGAGAAAAGCATGGTTTCTTGTATTTATTATAGAGTATAATGGGGATGGAAGAAGGACTATTTTACTGTAAACAATCTCAAAGCCTTTTTGATGAACAATCTGAATATTTAGGTTCCAATAACTGATCAAAATATTTATTCGTAAATGTTTTATTTGGCCCTTCCTCAAAGTTGTCCTCTCCCTTCTCCCCCATTCCATGCTATAACAGTAACCCTGGTATAGGCTGGTAAAAAGAGATATATGGGTTTCACATAATTTAACCACCGGTTCACCACGCACCAAAAATGTGAGCATGTGTGGCTTGCATGCATGCACACAGCTTAGAAAACATGGCTAAATAGGACAGCAAAGTGCTGGGGCAGGTCGCTACTACTAGTTCGCCTGAACCAGTCTAAACTGGCTGAATACCATCACTTCTGGTAAATAATATTACCTACTGATTTTTATGACAGAATGGAGAATTGAATGTTGAGTCTCGCTGGCCCCAACTTTGCTCATGACTCCTCAGTGGTTTTTATAAATAGATAAGGTAATCATGAGCATTAACCTTTATATGATTAGCTATTTCTCCAATTTCATATCGGGTAAATCATATGTTAGAAAAGTCCAGAATGTGACAAACATAGAAAGAGAAATGAATATTTTTTTGCAACACTCACAGTATTAATATTTGGTAATATTTCAACTTTGTAAGCGCTATCATGGTTTAATTTTTAGAGATGTTTCTATACCATATGATCCTTTGCATGTGAAATATTCAAATAATTCCTCTGTTGTGATGTGTTCTGAAACTTCACATGAAGAACACCATATTGGATTTCAACACAGAAAAATATTATACCAGAGTTCAGAGAGAGTGAAAGAGGGGGAACTAGCAATTTTAACAGAAATAAATAACTCAACAGAATAACAGAATAACAGATTAACAGATTAACAGAGTTGAAAGGGACCTTGAAGGTGGGTGGGCATGGCCAACTTTTTTTTTTTTTGTACTTTTAAAACATTTTTTCTACAACCTCTTCGTGGAAGAGGTTTTAAGAAAATGCTTTTTAAAGCCTGTGATGATCAGGCAACTCAGCTGGGATCGCCAGAGGAAAAAAAACTTTTAAAGGGTTCTGATAATCCCAGCTGAGTTGCCTGATGATCAGAACCTTTTAAAAGCATTTTTTACAACCTCTTCAGTGGAAGAGGTTGAGAAAAAAATATTTTTAAAAGGTTCTGGCAATCAGGCAACTCAGCTGGGATTGCCAGAGGAGCCTTTTAAAAGCTTTTTTTTTTACAACCTCTTCGGCCTTTTAAATGCTTTTAAAGGGTTCTGACAATCCAAGCTGAGCCACGCGATCATCAGATGTTTTTTTTTTAAACTTTTAAAAGCATTTTTTCAGGTGAAGAAAAAATGCTTTTAAAAGTATAAAAAACTCTGATCGTGCAGCTCAGCTGGGGCGGGGGGTGGGCAGGGATTTTTGCTACCAGTTCTCCAAACCACCCACCTCCATTGCTACTGGATCAGGTGATCCGGTCCAAACTGGGAGCATTTCACCCCTGGGTTGGCTCCCTCCTCTTTGTGGCAGTGCCTTAGATATTTATTTATTTATTTTTCACATTTATATACCGCCCTATCTCCCTAGGGACTCAGGGCGGTTCACAGGCACATAAAAATACATATAAATACGAACTAAAATAACAAATAAAAAACTTATTCCACATAGCCGAATTGTTAAAAACAATATAAATAATAAAACCCATTTAAAACCAGTAAATTTAAAATCTAATCCAGTCCTGCGCAGATGAATAAGTGTGTTTTAAGCTCGCGACGGAAGGTTCGGAGGTCCGGAAGTTGACGAAGTCCTGGAGGGAGTTCGTTCCAGAGGGTGGGAGCCCCCACAGAGAAGGCCCTTCCCCTGGGTGTTGCCAGACGGCACTGCCTACTATTAGTAGATATTGAACTACTGCTATCATGTTACCCCCTAGTCTTTTTCATTAAACCAGATACACTCAATTCCTGCAACCATTCTTTATATGTTTCAGCCTCCAGTCTCCTAATCATCAAGAGCATCTTTGTTGCTCTTCTTTGCATAGTTTCTAGAGTCCCAACATCTTTTTTATACTGTGGCAACCAAAACTGGGTGCAGTATAACTCATTAACTTTGAGTTACACTGACACAAGATCTTCCATTTTCTTTGGGAGTATAGTGACCACTTCACATTTGTTCACAAAATATTTCTCAACATATGATCACCTGTCTGAAACTATTTGGATCGATATACAAAAGGTGCCAACTTTACTGTTCTGGATACAATTGGTCACGAGTTAAAATCAACCAATCATACTGAATTTCAGTACCATACATTTTGGGTCTGGAAGCATAGGAAGATAATATTTGTTCATCCTGCCATTGTTATCTACTCTGATTGGCAGCACAAAAAATGTCTATGGATCTCTTAGGCAAAGACCTTCACATCAACTGACCCTTTTTATCTGGAGGTTGCTGGGATTGATCGTGAAACTGATTTCATGCAAAACATGCTTGCTGTTTCCAATGTATGTCCTCTCCCAATGGGTTATGTCAATCAGACCTTAGCAGCTGGTAGCAATTGGCCTAAACAGAGTACTAATAAGGGCATTAGAAGGGACAGATGTCACAGTTAATAATCTTCCCCACAAACAGAGAGCTTATATTCTCCTGTGCTATCTTGTAATTGACTGATTAATCCCTAGTGTGTGGATTTGTAATAGAGCCTCATTCTTTCTTAAATCAAGGAGTTTAGTCCTTGCATAGGCTGACATGAAGAACCTTTTAAAAGCATTTTTTACAACCTCTTCAGTGGAAGAGGTTGAGAAAAAAATATTTTTAAAAGGTTCTGGCAATCAGGCAACTCAGCTGGGATTGCCAGAGGAGCCTTTTAAAAGCTTTTTTTTTTACAACCTCTTCGGCCTTTTAAATGCTTTTAAAGGGTTCTGACAATCCAAGCTGAGCCGCGCGATCATCAGAGGTTTTTTTTTTTAACTTTTAAAAGCATTTTTTCAGGTGAAGAAAAAATGGTTTTAAGGGTATAAAAAACTCTGATCGTGCAGCTCAGCTGGGGCGGGGGGTGGGCAGGGATTTTTGCTACCAGTTCTCCAAACCACCCACCTCCATTGCTACTGGATCAGGTGATCC